>NW_020291335.1:0-122332 GCF_003184745.1 Aspergillus uvarum CBS 121591
AATCTGTATTTGAATATATATTCTATTGTATATTTATGTTTTCAAAATGTAACTTTCATTGGATTTTATTTTTATTTATATTTTACAGTTTAAATACAGTCCAATACAGCTATATGGTATTAAATACATGACTAATCAGTTTCAGGCCATTTTTATTAGTCAATTTTTAACCGTTGAGTAATATACTGTATTGGTAGTGTATTAGGTAATTTAAATATATATATAATATAGATATTATATGTAATAATATAAATTACAATATATCAAATTATATAAAGATTTATATAGTATTTTATCTTTATACCTGTGTCTGTATTTTTTAACTGTTTTGCTTAAAACGGTTAACCGTCAGGTTAAAAAAATCCACTCTATCCTGGATTGTCTTGCAGGATGTAAATACTTTAGTAAGATTAATATTTAGAATGCTTATTATTGTATCTGTATTAAAAAAGGGGATAAATGGAAAACTGTGTTTTATACCTGTTACAGCTACTTTAAATATATAGTTATACTATTTGGCTTAACTAATATACTGTTACGGGATGGATGGATTGTGCTAATCAAAACGTGCCTTAGAATAAGAAGAAATAGCTGAGGAGCTATTTCATCTGTTTATACAAAATTCTTTTATATGTGCGCTAAGCTAGTGCTAGTTTAGTACTTAGCATATAAGATTTTAGATGCTAACTGGTGCCTAAAGCCGAGCTCTATAATAGGGTTTTAATTCTATAACAGAAGCCCCCCCTTTTTTCTTTTTAATATCTTCTGTGGCTTCTATTTGTACAAACAGCTGTTTAGAGTCTAAAGCAACAGTTCTATACTTCAGCCTCTTTTAGGTAATATTATAGCTGGTTAGTAGGCTGTATATATATAGGTAGGGTCTGTATTACTTATTATAGCTTTTTTTTTATATAAACCCCTTTTATCCAGTAAACACAGTAATTCCTTAGTAAATAGAATCTCCTCTTCCCGTGCGTTTCCCTTTTATCTAGTAAATAGAATCTCTTTTTTATATTATTTATACAACCGGTTTTAGGGGTATAGTCAGGCTTAGCTACTAGTATTGTATAGAGTGTATAAAGTACTATATAAAAAGGCCACCCCCCCCCTCCTTAGCTTTTTTTTTTTTATATATCTTTTTTTTATTTTTTTTATTACTAATCTGTTTTTTTTTTATCTGTATAATTCCTATTATTCCCTTTACTTATTAATATTATGCCTTTTTTTTTTAATACTGGGGCTGGTAAGCCTAATTACCTAGATAATATATTAGTTTTTATTTATTAGAATCTTTTTTAGGTCTTTTCTGCTTTTACTAACTGTAATTTGCTCTTTCTGCCTATATAACACACAACTATTTATAACCCCTGTACTGGCAATACAGAGTGCTGGATTACTATATAATTAATAATATATAAAAATAAAGCCTTACTCCAACTTTACTATACTCCAGATTAGCAGTATGTTTGGTATTTTTTTTATTATAAATTTAAAATAAAGGTCGGTGCTTTCACTGTGGCTTAAGTAAAAAAATCTAATAGTATTTTTATATAAAATACTAATAAAGTTAGATATATACCGGGCGCCCCTTCTATATCAACAGCCTTCTAATTATATTCTATAGTTTAGTAATACTATATTATTATAAATATAATAATTAGATAAAGTTCCAGTAGACTGTATAGCTGTTTAGGTAGTAGAACAGGACCTATACAAACTACAAATTTAAAAATTATAGTATATATTATAGCTACTATAATCCAGATAAGTCTAAATATAAACCCGCAGCCATTACTGCTCTTTCTTAAAATATTATTAAAAAATTAGTAGATTAAATCAGTATACAAGCTAAATTTGGTATGGCAGTATTTAGTTTTTTTATTAGATTAAGCGCAGCTCCCCTTAGTTAGTTTTAAAGAACTAAAAAATGGCTTCCCTTCTCCTTTTTTTTTTTTATATCAGGTTCGTACGAACCAGAGCTGAGGGGGAAGAATATTAGTATAGTTCTTCTCCCATCCCAGCTTTTATTTATCTGGCAGTTAGTTAGGGTTCGGCTGGGGCTGCAGCTGCTATTATATAACTACTTCTATATTATTAAGTACTAAGGCTGGTTTCTAGGTTGGTTCCGCGTAGCCTTTTTATTTAATAAGATACTATAATTAGCTCTTCCGGCCTCTTATTATATACTGTTTATTAAGAATTTTTTTAATTTTATATTCTTTTTTACTGTTAATTATTATAGGCAGTGGTTGTAAGTCTTTTTTATTTTATAACAGCAGTATATTATCAGCTATTAAATAAAATAGGTTAATATAAAACATAGAATAAATACTTTTTAATATATTAAATTATACAGTATATAATCCTATTCTTTTTAAAACAGTATATTTTATGTTTTTCTAATCTAGCTTCTTACTAGAATAATTTATATAGATATTTTATAGATTTAATTATATCTAGTTGCCCTTCTAGTACAATAGGGCGGCTTGTTGGGATTAATTAGCCTATTATTTAGTATTTTATTATATATAGGCTATAGTACTTTAGACCTAGTTTAAAATATTATATATTTTTTATATAATTATATTTTTTTATTAGATAGGGCTGGAAGTAGCAACCTCCAGGTCCGTACTTCAAACTATTTTCTAGCTGTTTAGATTCAACTTGTAACTATAACTTAGAAAAAATAGTAAGAATCCTATAGCTGTATTTATACAGCTGTTAATTACTAACTTTATCAGAGACAGCAGGTTCACCTAGTTTTTTTAATTATAATCTATATAAGCTTTTAAATATATTTTAACAGTACTATTTGTGTGTTCTGTTACTCTATCTATTTAAAAATAATAGACTATAAACAGTCTTTTAGTAATCTTTAGTAGGTTATATACTTTTTTTTATATACAACTTATAAACTAGGTGCCTTAATCTAAGACTATAGTTTTTAAAAAACTATATTATTTAAAAACTATTTTAACTAAGGTTTTAGCTGTAGCTTTAGCAGTAATCTTTTTTATTATATAAAATATTACTTCTTTTATTAGTCTATCTATAATTATTAAAATATTTATATACAACTTGCTTTTAGGCAAGTCTGTAATAAAATCTATTATTAGTTTTTACTAGAATTAATCTGGTATTAACAGCAGCTTTAATAATCTATACTTTAGTTTTTTTTATAGCTTTGTACAACTGCAGATATTATAGTTTTAAATATATTTTTATACATCTTAGGATATATTAGGCCAGAAGTATATTTTACTAAAAAAAAGATAGATCTGTTCTTAGTTAGAATATTTTATAATAAAAGAATTATAGTTGCTTTAGATAAGATCTGTATAAAGTAGTTTATAATTAGAAACCTACCGCCTTTTTTAAAAGTATACCCAAACTCCTTCTGTTAAACATTTGCTTAGGGAGACTTTTAATTTTAGCTGGAGTAAAAATTTGCATGTTTTTTTTTATATAAGTTTTACTAGATTTTAATAATCTGTATCTACAGCTAGGGTGTAGATTTAGCTGTTTTTAGATCTGTCTTCTAGCTCTGGCAGTTCTGTAATAGTCTACTATATCTATTTTAAAAAGTCTTTATTTAATCCTATTTTATATTTTTATAACTGTACTGGGGCTGCGGTAAGTAAACCAGTCTTAGATTTTAGATCTTCTTCTAATATTCTGCTAAAAATCTGTATTATACAGAATAATATTTTAGGGTCTTATTTATTAGGTATATTCTATTTTTATTATAAAAAAGCGTCTGCTTGCTTATTTTCTGTTTTTTTTTAATAAACTAGCTTAAAGTTAAATCTGCTTAAAATCAAGCTTTATTATATATATTTTTCTGTAAGTTTGTATAGTTTAAAAAAGTATTCCAGATTCTTATAGTTAGTAACTACTGTAAATTCTGGTACCAAGCACAACTTAGTATCCTAAGCTTTTAAATACTATATAACTGCTAGCAGTTTTTTATTATAGATTTTATAATTATATTTAGCTGGTATATTCTGTTTAGAAAAGTAGGCGCAAGAATACAGCTTTTTTTTTTTATTTATTTAAAAAAGTATTTCTTTTATATTATAGTCTAAAAAGTCTGTCTCTACTACTGTTGTATATTTAGAATTAAAAGAATAAAAAACAGGCTCAGTTATAAACTTCTTCTTTAATATTTAAAAGCTGGTCTTATACTTTTAGGTCTATTAAAAGAACTGATCTTTCTTAGTTAGATTTATAAGTAGTTATATAGTGGCTGAAAATCCAAAGATAAATTTATAGTAAAAGTTTATAAATCCTAAAAAGCTTCAGACAGCTTTTACTAATTTAGAGCTTTTTTATAAGATAATTATTTTAATCTTTTTAGAATCTATTTTAATACCTTGCCCTGCATATATAATAAATCTAAAATAGAGGGTTTCCTTCCTTTTAAACTTATACTTTTTAATATCCAAAAACAGGCCGGCTTTTTTTAGTTTTTATAATACTTTTTGTATGTATTCGCAGTACTTTTTAATATCCCCATTTATATAGATTAACACATTATTAATATAGGCTGAACAGAATTTATTAAGATATTTATATAGTACCCAGTTGATATATTTTTAAAAGGTATTTAAAGTATTTACCAGTCTAAAAGGTGTTACCAGCTATTTATATAACCTATACTGCATATAAAAGGCTGTTATCTATTCTTAACCCTTTATAATATAGATTTTATAAAAGACAGACAAAATATCCAGTTTAGTAAACTATTTTATTTTTCCAATTTGGTTTAGGATCTTATAAATTAGAGGAAGCGGATAGTGGTTTTTTTTTATAATTATATTAAATACTTAATAATCTATATAGAATCTCAATCCTTTTTCTGGCTTTTATATAAAGAGTACTGGGGCTGCTGCTAAGAAGTAACTAACCTATATAAAATTCTTCTTCAGTAGTTTAGTCAGTTCGGACTATAGAACTGTTAGTTCTTTTTAGAATATATTATAGAAAAAGCCCTATAAGACTTCTGGTTTTTTTCTATTCTAATATACAAGCTTGATTTTGTGGTTAATACTCTTTCTTTAGTATAGCAGTAGTTTCTCTGCATTCTCTAGTTAAAAAAAAAACAGAAAGTCCTAATAGTATTCCGGGAGTATTATATATAGATTAACTATCTTTTTAGTTTGGAGTATTTTCTAAATATCAGCAAGTAAAACTACAAATATTTTTATACTTTTTTTAGATCTTTTCTACAGATAGTTTTTAAGTCCTATTTTTATAATTAGCTAAAGTTTTAGGTTTGTATATTATAAATATAGTAGGTTCCTTAGTCTTATTCTAATTATATATAAAAATAATCATTCTCAGCCCAGTTCCAGAATACTATTATAGCAGGACAACCAGCTTTTTCCTAAGATTAAGTCGTATCTAAGATTATTAGATATTATATAAAAGTATACTTCTTTCTTAGTATGGGATCCTATATCTATTCTTATCTATATAATAGAGTAGATCAGCATCTTATTACCTAAGATTCCTTATATTAGTCTTAGATTAATACTAATAGTCGACAGGCTATTTACTTTAGTAAATATTTTATTTATAATACTATAGATTAGGTATTTTAAATTAATAAAAGTACAGGCAGTTGCAGTAAGGTCTAAAATAGCCTTTACTAAAAAAAGGCATATAACTATATATTTCTTTTTAAAACTTTTTTATTTTCTTTTAGTTTTGTCCAGTAATTCTTATTTAGGTATACAACTTTATATTAGACTTTTTCTTTTCCCAAATCGGAGTCTTTGTCCAACAAGGTATACTATTTTTTTTATTACTAAGGGGTAGGCATAGCTGCGGCTATACTTATTAGTTATACAGCAGGTTTTAGAAAATATTAGTAAATAAAATATCTATTTTACCTATAATAAAGGTAGTAATCTTTTTTATATCTTTTCTATATTTTACTAGGTATTACCTATTAAGCCTGTCTCTGGGGGTTATTAGTTATTAAGCAGAAGTAGTATTTTTCTTACTATACAGCAGCTATCTAAGTAGGTTTTTATTCTATTAGTTTAAGACTTAGTTTGTATTACACCAGCACAGTTTTAATATAGCTTTCTTTAAAAAAAAAAAATATTCTATTAAGATCATGGTTTACGCGGCGCAGTTGGTTGTAATATTCTTTATATATAGGCTTTTAAAAGATTCCAACTAATCTTTTAATAAGCCTTTAGTTTACTGTAGTATTTAGTATAGCCTTTTTCTGTTTATCCGACTAATTATACCCTCCAGCCTGTAGCAGGGCTTTATTAAAATTATTTAAAAATTCTTCCAATTCCATTCTTTCTTATTTTATTATATTAATCTAGTTTAGGGCTTTTTACTGTATATTAGGGTTTTTAAATACTTTATCTATTATTACAAGTATATCCTCTAGTCGTACTATTTCTGTATTTTAAGATTTAATCTAAAAAAGAATCCTTTGTACTGCCCGTCCGTGTAGTCTACTATAAATATAAAAAACTTATTCCAATCCAGTAGAATAGTAATTTCCATCTATCATAAGTTTTATATATATATTCAGTTTGAATAGTTTGTAGTTGCACTTATCTTTTCTATTAAACAGTTTTATATTAGGGTGTCGGAGGTGGGGTTTATAGTTCAGTTTATACAGCTGCTGTAAGAGTTTTCCCTCTAATTTACTGTTAGTAGTAGGGGTTGCGTTATAACTTTATAATTTATTTATCTACTTTTTAAAAGCTGATTTCTGTTTTGCTATTTTTATACAGAGGCCAATTAGCTTCTATAAGAGAAGTTGTATATTGTTATATATAGCTGCAGATACTGTGGTCGGCCGCAGTCCTTTTTAGTCTATTTATTTTATTATCCTAATATTTCTTTCTATTCTATTCTATTCTATTTGTACGCCTAGTCGGGCTCCATCTAGGACTTTTAAAAAGCTATTTCTAATATTACAGAATAAATAGATTGTACTAATCAAAACATGCCTTAGAACAAAAAGAAATAGCTGAAGAGCTATTTTATCTGTTTGTACAAAATTCTTTTATATGTGCGCTAAGCTAGTGCTAGTTTAGTACTTAGCATGCAAGGCCTTAGGTGCCAACTGGTGCCTGAAGCCGAGCTCTATAACAGGGCCTTGGTCCCATAACATATACCTGCTTTTTTTTAAAATTATATATACTCTGTATTATATAATATCCTTGATGCTATTTGCATTGCATATCTAAATAATATTCTTATATTTTCTATAATAAAAGTTAATTATATTAAATATATTAAATAGATACTGATATAATTATAATAAGCTAATCTATATATTAAACTTCTAAAATGCTTTTTCTTCCAGCAGTAAGTTAAATTCCTGGGCTATATCATATTTTTTATAAAAATTATAATAGATTCTAGTTAAGTTAATATTATTATTTTGTGGCTGTTATCTACTACCTACTATAATATCCAGATCTTTGTAGGATTTTATAATTTTTACTAGAGGTTTATTTATAACTTTTTTTTATTAGTATTACTTTTAACCAACCTACTAAAAAAAAGTTAAAACAGTAAGAAATCTGGTATATATTATCTAACTCTAAATAAAAAACTGGTGTTCTGCCGGCTTATTTATATTTCTTAAACTGTTTTTCTTTTACTTTTTTAATCTTATACAGCCTATTTAGATTAAAACCAATACCTATAATAAAAAAATAGTAGGTATTTTAACCTAATCTGAACTAATAGAATAATACTATATAGTAGCTATTTAGTCCAGGAAGTTCTTTAATACAGAACTAAACTAGGGAACTCTAGATTAAAAACTTTTTGCTATTATCTATTTGTTTAGATATTAGTACTAATATTTTAATAGGACTTAATATTTAATTAAAGTACTGTCTAACTATATAAATTTTTAGTTTTTTATAAACTAACTATAATTTAATAGGCACCAAGCATACTAGTATATAATCTTAGCTTTTTTTAATTTTATAATTAAATATAAATTAGATAAAAATAATCCTGCTAACATCCTATTTATATTATTCAAGCTAGTAAAAAGCTTATATAATAAAAATATTATACAGCTGCTTTATAATTGGTTAGTATTTATTTTAGCAGTATCTAAAATCTCAGCAGTATCTAAAATTAAAAAATCCTAGTTTAGATATAGTAAAATACCTTTATAGAAGAGATCTGGATCTAGTATTTATATAGTATTAAGTAGGCCTATAAATATTATTAGTATAAAATCAGCTAACTAGGCTGTAGTTTATACAACAAACTATAAGTAAACTACTAGTATTATAGTAATAAAAAAAATAAGCAAAGCTGAAAAGGTTTATAAACCAAACTATAATAATAATCTAAAAAACTTAATTAAAGCTCTTTAGAATAAAGATCCTAAGATTTAAAAGAAAAAAAGTCAACTATCCAAAAATTAGGAAACTATATCTAATAGATTATTATATTTTAAAAGTAGATTTTATATACTAATAGTAGAAGGCCTATATTAAGAGTTACTATAGTAATACTATAATAATCTATTAACAGAATACTTTGGATAAAATAGAATTAAGCAACTTCTTTAAAAAAAGTTTTACTAAATTGGCCTTTAAAATAATATAGAAAATTATATGGTAATATACCCTATCTACTAATATTAAACTATATCTAGATATTAACTATATAAAAGGCTTAAAAATCTACTAATCCCATCCAGACTATAGGCTGAAATTACTATAGACTTTATTATAAAATTACCTAAACTGTGTTATTAGAACTACTGGATAGATTCTATTCTAATAATAGTTAACTAATTTATAAAGATAAACCAGTTCCTTCTGGTATTATATACAATTTAAGCCGGAGAACTAGTAGAACTATTTTACTAAAAAATTAAACTTAAGTATAAAACTCTAAATAGTATTATTACAGACAGAGGCTTTTTATTTACTAGTTAATTCTAGTCTGATCTTTGCTATTAAACTAAAA
Organism: Aspergillus uvarum CBS 121591; assembly: GCF_003184745.1. Lineage (NCBI taxonomy): Eukaryota > Fungi > Ascomycota > Eurotiomycetes > Eurotiales > Aspergillaceae > Aspergillus > Aspergillus uvarum. The sequence continues at coordinate 8,980 of NW_020291335.1, forward strand.
TCAAATAATAACTGTTAATAGTATTTTACTTTTAAACCAATAGCTAAATAGAATAGGCAAACCAAGTGCTTAAACACTATCTAAGATGTTTTATAACTAAAAATCAGAACTATTAGGTAAACCTGCTCAGCGAAGCTGAGTTTGCTTATAATAACTATCTAAATGCATCTACTAAAATAACACTTTTCGAAGTACTAATAGGTTATTCCTCTGAATTTAGACTTTGGATTGAGGACGACCCTATAAAAATAGGGGTGCCTTTAATATCTGAAATAGAGTGGCTAACGGCCAGGTCAGGTCAGATTAATTGGAATTTTTATACCTAACCGCCAGGTTATAGCTAGGTTAAGAAAATCTTTATACCTAACTGCAGTATAGCTAAAAATCAGATAGTTAACTATTTTAACTGTTTTTAGTACTAAGATCTACCTACTATACCTTTTTTAGCTCTAACACAGTTAAAGTATATTTAGATTAACAGATTATTAATCTAACTATTTTAACTGTTATTTAAAAGTATATAAAAAAAAGCTTTTTAAATTAAATAAAGATAACTAAGCAAAGTATTACTATCTCCTTTATCTCTATTTTTAAAAAATAATAAAAAATTCCTGGTGGTGCTGATAAATTCCAGCTTTTAATAAAATTATTACTTTTACAGTAAAAAATATATATAAAAATATATAATTACTGTTTTATTTAGGCTGTGTATAATATAATATAAATCTTTATATCTAATTTAATTAATTTTTTTAACTCTAATAATCTTAATTACCCTGCTAATCCAATTAACCCTTTTAATACTAATAATCTTAATTTTTTTATTAATTTAATTAACTTTTTTAACCTTTTTGATCCTAATAATCCTAAATATTCTATTAATCTAAATCTGTTTAAAATCCTATGCTATACTACCTACTTAGTCTTTTTTAGTAAATATATTTTCTAACAACTATTTAGTTTAATATTAGGTACTATATTTTTTATAGTAGTTTCTGCAAAAGCCTTTTCTAGATATAAGAATAAGATTTTTAATATATTTAACCTAGTTGGCTCTAAGTACCTGTAATTCTGGGCTTTAAATATAATTTTTTATTTATTAGACTTATTAAAATATATAAGATGCGGCGGGTGCTTTAGCTGTATATTAAAATATAATAAATTATATTTATATAAAAGTATATCTTAAAGTAAAATAAACTATTTTTATAAAGTTTTTTATTTCTATCCTTCTGTATTTATTACTTACAAAGTAGTCTTAAAATTATAAGTTAATTACAGTTATTTGGCTTATTTTTAGAGGATACTATTAAGCCTTTTTTTTATTTTTTAGATCTTTACAAACTATAATAATGCTTAAACTAAGATAAGCTTTTTAAATCAGATTTTTTTTTTAAATCTTAAGATTATATATATTACAAAGAATTAGAAGATTATTCTATATCTAACTTTCTAAAAAAAAGTCTTTATTTTTTAGAATTAGTAGTAGAAGACAATCTTTTTTAAAGTCTGTATATAAGCTTAAAAACTACTATTTTACTTTAGTTAGAAGAAGTTATTAATAATATAAAATAGTTTTTAGAAAAATATATTATTTTCTAATAAAATCTTTTATATCTACTGTACTGTATATCTTTATATTTTATAATATTTAGAAATTAAAAACTTAGGAACTAGTTCTATAAGCTACTATCTTTATAAGGGTTATAAAAAGAAAATACTATTAGTTATATCTAAGCAAATAATTAGTTAGATACTAAGTAAAGAACTATTATAAGTATTTACTTATTTTTTTATTTTTTAAAAATAGATATTTTTTTAATTATTACTTTCTCTAGGCCTCTACAGTCTATAATAAATAGAATTTCTAAAATTAAATCCTATACTTTATAATTATCTGTTGCCTACTGTTCCAAACTGTTAAGTATATTTAATTTAAATAGATAATTAATTTTACTGCTTTATTTTTCTACTAAAAACTAAGTTCTCCCAATCAAGCGCAGATTAAAGAATATTTTTTAAAGTTATTAAAAAATATATATATACAGCTGCTATTAAAGTTTTTAGATAATAAATAAATATTAATTACAGTAGACTGCTGGACTAGTTCTAATTAAAAAGTATTTCTTACTTTAACTGGATATTTTATAATAAAAGATATAGATTACTATAAAATTCTACTGGGCTTCTGACCGGTATCTGGATCTTATACTAATAAAAATCTAGCTATAATTATTTTATTAATTTTATACAAACATAATCTAGCCTATTAGTTGTTAGATATAATAACTAATAATACTAATAATAATAGTTTAATATTTAGTATAATCTTATTTAAACTTTAAGCCCAGCTCAGCCAGAGTATCTAGCTTTATAATATTTTAATTAATTCTAATCTTTTAAAAATTATTTAGAGCCAGTATTATATACTCTGTTTTATTTATATAATTCAGCTTATAGTTAATACTCTTCTATAAAAACTTTAGATTAAAGCCTTAAACAGTACTGTTAAATATATATAAAAAAATTATAATAAAAGTTTTAAAGCCTCATCTGGTATTTTAAAAACTTTTAAAAAGGTATATTTTAGAAGCTATTTATAAAAGGCTAATACAGACAGCTCCTACTGTTTATATTAAAGGCTGTCTGTAGTAGCCTTTTACAAATAGCTTTTAAAGATCTTTTTTTAGTAATAGCTTATTATACTAATTCTTAATTATAGATTTAGAAGATTATATAATTTATAAATATAAGTTTTTAATACTGTAAGAAGTTCCAGCTTATCTAATAACTTAAATCTGGATTAGTTTACTATTTTCTTTTTGTTACGGGACAGACCTGCAACACTTGCTGCATGTGACTGCAGCCTCTTTATCTTCCCACCGGACCTCCGCAACCTTTCTGTTCTCTAACTATTCCTTCTTGTTTGTACGGTATGCTTAGGTTAGAACCAATCTAAGTTCATTCTATAACATTAGGAATAGTTCTTCTATCTACTAGTAATAGTAATTAAACAATTACTATATACTCTAGGATAAGAGTTTTACTAGTCCTGTTCTGACCTGCCTGTTTTACCTAATTATATAATTTTTTTTTTTATAATGTTTAAATCAACACCTTTTATTCTGCTAGTACAGCAGCTCCAGTAAGAACTCCAGAACCAGCATACTAAGATCCAGCAGCTATATACTGATCTGAATATATCTCGCACTGAGATCCAACAGCTCTATATATAATAAATTGCATACTTAGTACCCAGAACCCGCCTGCCTGACCCATCTTGCTTTAACAGCAAACCATACACACTGCATATATAGCTTTCTTCTATTAAAGCAAAGCTACAATCCGACCGACTTTCCGGAGCTGATGCTTTTAACTATATCTAGGATTAATTAAAACAGTCTTAACAGGCTTCAGTCCTGCACCTCCGCCAGCTTGCAGAAGATAGACAATCCTGGGACCCAGAAACTATCTTTCAATTCTTTGTATAATTATGTCACAACCCGCGCGAATAATAGAAAGCTATCCAACGATTTATATTAATATACTAAAGGGATGACAAATTACTTATTGCTTATCTCGTATGCTTTAAACAACTTTCGTACGAAGCCGATACAATTATCTGGCCGGATATCTTATGTGTAACCACACTCCACCGGGGATTGCAATCAAACCTGCACCAGACCTTGGAAAACCTTAATAATTTAATATTTGACTATTTATATAATGAATATATCAAACTTGTTCAGTATGCCGACCGGCGCACCACCCGACTAATCTCTAAATCTACTATTAAACCTATCTCAAAGCCTACTACACTTACCTGACTGGACCTAATGGATACAGATTCTATAGAGATATTTGCAGCTTGCCCGAGCTTACCAGTCTTATTTATTGCATCTACTCTATCTCGCCGTTCTCATCGCCTTGAGAATGATCTTTGCCTGTATTATGAATCAAACGACCACTGGATTTCCGACTGTAAGGAGCCTTCTAAAACCTAAAATAAATCTTATACAAAAACTACAGTACGTAGTTCTACACTCAGCGCCCGCTTCGGTAAACAGTCTTCTTCGAAGACCTAAATAAAAGGGGGGGTACTGTTACGGGACAGATCTGCAATACTTACTGTACGTGACTGCAGCCTCTTTATCTTCCTACCGGACCTCCGCAACCTTTCTGTTCTCTAACTATTCCTTCTTGTTTGTACGGTATGCTTAGGTTAGAACCAATCTAAGTTCATCCCATAACACTTTTAGACTGTAAAATCTGCTGGAACTTAACCTATTTTATAATTTACTAGATGCTTAATTTTTATTAAGTAATTAAAAGTTTTATTCAGCACTGTAAGTATGGCAATATTAATTATTTTTATTCTATTATAATTAAGTAGAAACAGATAGAGTATTTTTTTAAGCTTTTATACCCCCTTTTTTTTATATTCTATCTATCTAAAAATAGTGGGCCTACTGTTTATAATATTTATAATATTTATAATAATCTTTTTAATTATCTAGATTATTTAATTAATCAACTAGTAAAAAAGCAGGCGCCTTAGAAGAAGAAGATTCTTAAGAGCTTGTAGAATATATATTAAAAGCTTTAAAAGTACTACTATTATACCTACCAAATAAAAGACTATATCTATATAATTATAACTATTCTAAATCTAATATTAAAGCTTAAAAGTTTAAAAAAAATATATAATTTAATAATAATATTAACTGGTATAATAAGTACCAAACTATTTTTAAAAAGGTTTTTTATTTTTATTACAGTTAGAATCTGGTAATTAATATACCGTTATCTGGCTTTGTATTATTATTTAGTCTAAATAAAGCCTTTTATAATATTTTTAAATACTAGAGATTCTTACCTACAGCAGAGACATTTAAAAAACTTAAGATATATCTAAATATTAAAAATATATAACTTAAAGAAATATTTTTAATTAAACTAATACTGTTCTAGATACTATAAGGTATATTAATATTCTTATTTATTAAAAGTCCCGCTGTGATTAGTTTTCTATCCTTTATTAAATAGCTAAAGATTTTCTTTTAGTTGCAACTAATAGTATTAGTATTAAATATTTATTTAATAATTTTTAAAATATCTGCTACTATTGCCGGAGCTGTCTTTATTCTAATATAATTAAAGTAGTTATACTTTAGATATATACTAATTATTTTACTATTAGTAAGAAGTACTAGGATATTCTTAATAATCTTAATCCAGACTTAATTATCTTTACATCTAAGAAGTAAAAGAAGAATAAGGTGATTACTATCTTCTATATTAGTAAAAATAAAAATATAAATAATTTTAAAAATAATTCTGAAGATAGATTATTATTAGTAATAGAAAAACCAGTCTTACCTAAGTTTTTAAATACTATATATATTTAGATAAAGATAGAAACCCAGTTTTTATAATTTTTATACTATTATAATTACTGTTCTGGACAGTATAAAAAGTAGTATAATATTATTAGTATATCTAATAATAGATACTATTTTTTTTATACTAGATTTTATAAAAGTCTTTTACAAAGTACAGTATATCTTTTAGATAAAATATATAGCACAGATTAATTAGATAGAGCAGGTAGAGCAGGTAAAGTAGGTAAAGTAAATAAAATAGGTTAATTAGATTAATTAAATTAATTAAATAAAGCAGATTAATTAGGTAGAGTAGGTAAAGCAGGTAGAGTAGATAGACTAGAACTAAAAAATATTACTATACTATAATTAAAAGTATATTATACTTTATATATTATCTATATAAAAAAAATATATATATTATAAATTAATCTACAGTTATTAACCTACCTGCTATACCTAACCTTTCTAACCTGTAGATATAAACAGTTAAAGTAATAGTTGTATCTTAACCTAACTATAACCATACATTTAAAAATTTTTTATACCTTAACCTGACCGCCAGGTTATGGCCAGGTTAAGGTTAAGGTATAACGGTCAGGTTAAGCCACTCTAATCTGAAAGGCTAGAAAAGTTAAAGACTCTGCAGAAAGATCTATAAGAAAACTGGCGGAAAGTAAGTAAAAGCTATTTAATTTACTATAATTATTATTGCGGTACACTAGCCTTTAAGTAAGAAGATAAGACAGTCTATACTTTTAAATAAAAAGATTTAGTTAAATTATCTATAGTAAATATTAAGTTTAAAAAAACTTCTTAAAAATTAATCCTAAAATTTGTAGGGCCCTTTAGAATTCTAGAGGCTGTAAGAAAACAGGTATTTTACCTATATTTTTCTAATAAATATACTTAGCTATATAACATCTTTTATATCTTATTACTGGAATTTTAGAAAGTTAGAAGAGACGTCCCCGAAACTTTGCTAATACCAGATCTAGATAAAAATAAAAAGTGGGAGGTAGAGTAGGTACTAAACAGCCTATACTATTAAAAAAACCAGTTCTATCTAGTAAAATAGTAGGAATAGCTTTTAGAATATAACTAATAGTTACCGGCAGAGAATTTAATAAACACCCAGTAAAAAATTTAAAAATTTAATAATCAGAGCACAGTTGCCTACTTTATAAAATATAAATTAAAATTAATATATAGTAAAAATAATAAAATAACTATAAAGCATCTGCAACATGCATGCAAACTATAATAAAAAAAATATAAATTAATAATATTATATATTTATTTTATTTATAACTATATATTGAAACTACAGAAAAAATAATAATAAAAACCCAGATTATATATATTCAATAGAATAAAACAGTATTATAAAGGTGTAAAAGTATTAAAATAAGTTATAAATACTAATAAAATAATATCAACCCTACAGATCTTTATTTAATTTTATAGGAAAACTATTTAGTAGAATCTGTACTAACAGCTCCTCCACCCTCTGTTTATCTAAATATAGACAGATAATCTTCTAAATAATATTATCTAAAAAAGTAACTACTACTACTAATTAAAATAAATAGCTGGTATTATCAGGCAGAAGATAGAGATATTTAAAATTATCTTTAATCTAAGCAGTCAGAGTACGGTACTTAGATATAAAACCACAGTAGATATCTGTATATTTTTATTAAACTATTAATATTTATTTATTATATTAATACTAAAACTTACAGCTATAGTTTTTTTTATAATAATAGAAATATAATATTTTATATAATATATCTTTTTTATATTAGTAAATTTACCAGCCAGGGCGGCGGCAGTGCGGGCGACTAGATAGTACAATATTAGATTTTAGACTTTTTTATTTTTAATATTCTAAAAAAAATTAGCCTATTCTAAAACTGTAGTAAGATTAGTAGTATTTCTAAATATTACTATAACTATCTAACTTATATTTAGTTTATATACTAAAATAATATAAGAATAAAAGAAAATAGAATAGGCTCTGAAAGGAAAAAACTTACTAAACTATAGTTTATCTTTCTGGCAGCGTATTACTGGCACTTTATTAATAATACTATATTAAAAATATAGCAGAATGCGAAGTTTTTTCTATTAGTAGGGTTAAAATTCTTAATTAAAGTATATAAGCATTTTAAGCACTATATAATATAAAAAAAAAAAAACTAGACGGCTAAAAAACAGAAAGTTAATAGTATAAATATTTTAATTTATTAATAAGTCTGTAGTAATCTGTTAGTATCTTAGCAGTACTAAGAATATAAAAATATATATACTTATACTTATAAAGTAGATTTAAAAATAATAAATAATAAAAATAATACAGAAATATAAACAAAGCATAACAGTAATAAAATTAGATAATAAAAAAATTATCCAGTATAAATATTAATATATAATTATAATATTAATATTTTATACAAAGAATAATAATATTCCTAAAGCAGAATAGTATTAAATTATAATAACTATATCTAACTAAGATTAGCTTTAGAAAAGTTCTGTCTACTACTACTGTATTTACTAAACAGATTAGCTGATCTGTTAAAATAGTACTATTATATTATTATTATACTACTAAAAACAGCTGCATATAAAGGGGAGTCTAATTATTATAAATAATCTCTAAAAACATACTAAACCACTAACAGCTTGCCTATATATTCCTAACAGAAGAGTTGTAATATTAACAACTTAAAAACTACTTTCTTTAGTATTTAACTTCTAGAAACTTGCTATATCTTCGGAATAGCAAGGATTAGTCTTAAAATCAATAGACTGCTACTATTCTATACCTAACTGACCTATTTTCCCTTAACAGCCTGGTATATAACTGGTTTTAGTATTTCTACAGATCTAAGGGTATATATATCTCAAAAAGTGTATAGTTGGAGGGGGGCAGGCAGTATAGTATAAAATAAAATAAAAAATATTATTATTATTATTATTTCTATTACTTATATAAAATTAGGTAGCACTATCTTTATTTATTTTTATTATTTTTTTTATCTAAAAGAAAATAGGGATTAGATAATTAAGCTTAGCTATTACTTCTCTGCTTTTAAATATATATAAAGATATTTTAGAAGGGGGGGGGCGATTAGTAATAATAGTAATAATAGTTGTTAAAAAAAAAGAAAAAAAAAAGAAAAAAAGCTTACTAAAAATTATAATACAGAGAAGATTTAATCATATAAAAAAGTAGACTGTATAAAAGACTAAATATTATTTTTAGAATATATATACTTATAAATTAAATAAAATTCTATATTCTGCTGTTTTATTTTTATTTTATATTTTTAACATATATTTCTACTTTGTATAATAGGGTGGTAAGGGTAAGGCAGAAAGTAAGTATTTCTATATATTATTTATCTAATAGTACTAAAATTCTTAAGATTTAGTAGTTTTTAAATTTATAGTTTTTTAAATAATTTCTTTCTTATCTTTAAAGGTATAGATAGTTTTATTTAAATATTAATTTTTTTTAATAAAAGGCGTATGCATACAGTGCTTAATATTAATAAAAATCTAATAAACTTAATTTATTAATATATAAAACCAAGCCTTTAGAAAATCACCTGTTTTCTGTATAGTATTAATTTTTAGATTTAAAAAAACAGGCTTTTTTCTAAGCAGGCTTATTACTAGTTAAAACTTATTATTTTTTTATTATATATACTATCGCCCTTGGTATAGGCAGGGAAGAAGATCTTTAAATATTAAATTAGTTTATCAAAAATATTATATAATTAGAAATATAAGTTTGGATTGATTTTAGAAAATAGGACTATTAGTATTATATAAAGCTTTATATAGATATAATAATAAATCTAAATATTATAATTTAGTTAAAGGTATATTACCAGTCTCTAGATTTTTATAAAGTTAAAAATAGAAATTAATAATTATCTAAAAAAATCTTTACTGGTCTCTACATTATATAAGAGCAGATTAATAAATACTTTTACCTTTTATACAAGTAAAAAACTAAAAGGAATTAGAAGAGCTTAAAATACTTATTGTTATAGGACCAAGGCCCTGTTATAGAGCTCGGCTTCAGGCACCAGTTGGCACCTGAGGCCTTGCATACTAAGTACTAAACTAGCACTAGCTTAGCGCACACATAAAAGAATTTTGTACAAACAGATGAAATAGCTTCTCAGCTATTTCTTCTTGTTCTAAGGCACGTTTCGATTAGCACAATCCATCCGTCCCGTAACATAATAGCTGTAGAAGATTTATTCTATTAATAAAAAAAGATAATTTCAGCCTTAAAAGGCTCAAGATTAATATACAGAGGCATAGCTGATGGAATAAGAAAGAATATATATATAGAAGAAGAATAAAACTTTATATAGTTCTTATTTGGAAAGCAGTAAGACCTGCAGTAAAGAGACTTAGCAGATGAAATCTATTTGCCCGATGGCCGCAATAGTCCGCCGTACACCGAGAGTAATGGCTTAATCTATAGCACTGTCTCGTATTACGTACTTACTGTGGCTTTTTGCTATATTACCTACTCAGCTTCTACCTGTCTTGATTTCTTCCTCAATCTTGAAGAGTGACCGGGGAGAAACGGCTGCAAACAGCAAAACTATGGACCTTGAGAGAGATTGTTTGAATGAGTGTATTTCTGTAGAGGGTTACTGAAGAAACGCAACTAGTCGCTGGCGGAAACCCTGGGTTGTATAGCCTACTTATTGGTTAAGCAATTCTGTTTAGACACATACGACCACAGGGTGTGGAAAACAGGGCTTCCCGTCCGCTCAGCCGTACTTAAGCCACACGCCGGGAGGTTAGTAGTTGGGTGGGTGACCACCAGCGAATCCCTTCTGTTGTATGTTTTTTTGGCCGTTTGTTCTTCTTTCACGTATCAAACCATGAATACATGTAATCACGGCATCACGCACAAAGGGCACTGCAGGCGTTGGTGCGCTCTCTATATGTCGGGATATATGACCCATGGTATAAAGCTGTCTGTACGAGGGCCACAGATCATAGTATGTACAGCCGAGGGATAGAGGTATAAATGTCACAGTAATCCCTATACGTGCGCAAGATTATAGCCATGATAGTGACTGGAGTGGTTGCGTTGGGCTGTCTAGCGCAGCGGCGGCCGAGTCGGCTGCTAACAGGCCGCTCTCTCTCTCACGAAGGCATTTACCCCACGACTGTGGTCATAAGCATGGAGAGAAAGGTTGGAGGAAAGGAGGATGCAAATTCTTCTTGTTGAACTAAGGTAGCCCGGGATACAGGTTTTGAAAAGCCGTGGGCTTTTATTTAGAATACTTATCCTTTTCCATAGTCCACAACCATAAACCTGGTTAAAGCCTGGGGCGACAAGCTCCGTCCTGGCATTGTTTTACCCAAGTACACTCTTTCTTTGCTATAGCTTGAACTAACTACCGCGTCATTTCCTGCTCCTTGTAAGTAGCTTTCCGATCATGGGACACTGTTACAGGGATACTCTATCATTCACATGCAGTGAGCATAACAGAGGATAAACAAGCCCCAGTAGCCGCATGATTGCTTTTTTTCTGTGTCATAGATGGCGCAATGCAGAAATCAATCTGTTATATTGCAAGGACCATTATGGACGCAGAACTGAGTATCTGCCCCACCCACAGTCGATTTCAACCAGATGACACAATTCTGTTCACAATGATAGCAGGTCAGGGAGCTACTGTACGAATGGCAGTCAGAAGATATGAGATCCAATGGACATACATCGTGTTTCGTATTTGATGAGGTACTTTGAACAGAATGGGTCTCAATCTTTACCCACTAGTTAAGGAAGAGGGCCCTTGGATTGTGACGTCAATATCGCAGAGCCTAGACCAAGAAGTTAGTATGTACAATACCAAGAGGAGCACTTACTGTACACTCTTCTCGTTATGAGTACAAAGGAAAAGAATATTCTTGTGGCGGCCAGACGTTGTCTTGGTCCAGTTTAGTCTGTATAGTTAGTAGGTAACGTAACACTCCCCATCCACAGAAGAAGCACTGTGATAAGCCTATCATCAGACAACCCCGTAAGCTTGGATCTAGACTAAACCCTTGAATAGAATAAGTTTATCACAGAACCTTGTTCCGCAAAGAGTACGATTTCTTCTGCGTGTCTGATCGTATAATGTTCGTGTCTTCCTTTAGTTCACTAGTGATATTGTGAATGGGGCCCACAGAAGCTATACGAGCGACCTGCAGACACAGGTCTTCGCCTAATGATATATCCCGGGATTTAACAAGCCTATCCTGTAGCGGGACCAGACCGCAATAGAAGTTTATCTAAACTAAAATCTACTGATCTTTCGGCAGCTGTATGTACCTATTGGTAGCTATGGTCAGTTGGAAGGGGATTGTGAATTACCTCCAAAGACGCCAATGTTTCTCTTTCACATATGGGCAGTTGAATGCATGGCGCTCACTACGCTCAGCGTTCTTGAGGAATATCTTAGCACTAGAAGCAAGCAGGGATCCGGGTGGGTACGAGTGTGGTGACCTGTGTGATAGAAACAACAAATCCAGGCTCCATGACTTTTTGCCGAAGGTGAATTACATTTCTGGGGTGGAAAAGCGGACGTCATATCACTTACCACGGGTCCGACCACATCTCCTTTCCGCTTGCCGAGCTGCAGCCGAGACATTCGTATCTCTGCTTTGTAGTGGCAGTATAGCATGAAAGCCAATTTATCATTAGAGCAATGCAAGTGAACGAGCTTAGGCCAAGGAACTGATAGTGTGAAGGCCCGGCCTCCTGGTTGGCTGTAACAGCTCACCGCCATCGGCGGCCCTTAGTTAGTTTCATAGAGATAGCTTGAATTCATCCATCTTCACGCTTCCTCAGATAGTGTAACCCAGCCAAAACTTGTGACAAAAATACGTAGTTCATCTGGATTTCTGCGGGTGGTAGCAGCGAGATATTACGAGATTTCGTATTGGAGCCACGTCAATTTGAACTGGACGAAAACGGCTCTTGGAAGCTCTTAGTTGGGCAAACAAACTTAGAAGTTTAATTACATGGTGCTTCCGCGGGTCTATAGATTCACTTAGTCAAGCTGCAGGAAATTAGGTTGGGCTTGTCCAATACAAGCAGTGTCGAGTTGGGCCAAGAAAAAGCTTATAATTCATTGAACTTTCATCCCATGACTCCCTATTTATAATGGACAGTTGCATTTTCAGATTGGTCATCTGATGTAAGTTAAGTTATCTGACCAGGATATGCTCGTAATTATTTCCAAAACCACGGTTTTTGTCCGAACAAAGAAGGTTTCAATGCTTATATGGCCATCGCTCCTTAGAGTGACTCTATACCATGATTCGTCATTCACATTGCAGGCAGGAGGCTTTTGACTTAAATCTGAATCAGTTCGCGCCTATATGCAAAACGATTATGGATCTGAAAACTTGCCATAATTCTTAGCACAACCCCCTTTTGGTGTTCGCTCATATAAGATATATCATCTGTACTATGTCATCTAAGAAGCTTCGAAATGTCCGCGAGGTGAGAGGCAAAGACAAAGTGGAGGGACTCTTTCTGGTTTCTCCTCCAAGAGAAGGATCAAATGAGCACCAGGCAGGAATCCAAAAATTGGCTAAGTGAATCTTCGCTGTTAAGAGTACAGACAATTTGGGAAGCTGATCATTGTAGGGTGATTCTTGTACATGATGTAAATGGTCATCCATTCAACAGCTGGTCCAAAAGGTACACAGACAACTTTTGGCCAGAACTGTTGTACAAGAATTTGCCATGCTCTAGAATCTTGTCATATGGGTACATTACAAGTCCACTCTACCCATTGACCTCAGCTGCGAGCATATTCTTTCGGTATCTTGACATACTCAAGGTATACAACCGTCGATTCGTAACTGTCTGATGCATCCTTTCACTAAGAACAGAATCAGGAGGAATTGGCCGACCACGAAAATGAAGGGCGAACCATATTTGTTGCCATAGGCTTGGGTGGAGCCATTGCCAAAAGGGTATGATACTTTATAACATGCTCTGACTGAGAAATTTACATCTTATTTGACAGATATTGCTTGATGCTCGCGAAAGTGTTACACATTGGATCTGGGAAAAATGTGATGGAATTATCAACATCCACCCAACTGCATCCTCATACCGTCTACGATCCGGCATTCGTCTCCCATATGACAGGAATCTAATGAATGAGGCTCAAGTTATAAACAATGAATTTCAAACCATCTCATCTATGGTCAACACTGCTGACATTAGAAATACTCCTCGTCGTTTATTTGTGAGTCCTTCATTACACAGGTGTCGCAAAGTGTCTAATGGTCTGTAGCAATCACCAGCAGAATCTTCGCAGGAACATGAAGGCTCCTTTGAAACAAATACATACGAGGCATATTCACAGTCAAATGACTGGTATCGCGTGCTTGATGAAAGCGATGATTTATTTATGTTCATACTTGACAAAGTGGTTACCTGGTTACGACGGGGCCAGAATATCTCCGCCAATACTCAGTTGAACACGCGAGCGGACCCCCACCTTCGGATACTCAGCATTGGTAAGGCCAAAATAGATGATCGTCGAATTACACTAACAATTATAGATGGTGGCGGGGTACGAGGTTTGTGCTCGTTGCTTGTCTTAAAGCGTCTCATGACTGCGATACGTGACTTGGAAGTTAGCAAGAGACCTGAGACCAAGGACGAAGCTCGAGAACCAGTAAATTATTTCCAATTTGCTGGCGGAACAAGCACCGGAGGGTCAGTAACGCTTTCACTTCCAGTAAGAACATTGAAGCTGACCTGGAAGGATAGATTAATCTGCATTATGCTGTTTCGACTTGTAAGTTCTGTCCTTTTAGAGTGGACATGAAAGTATTAACTTCGAGAAGGAGATGAAGGTGTCCGATGCCATTGAGGAATACAGAAGACTTTCGCCAATCATTTTTCGCCAGAGGTGGACACGTTTCCTGGGTTCCAACATGTTGAAAGCTGCTATTGGGAGACCCTGGTTTGATGGAAAGGCCCTTGAAAAAGGTATAAGGGATTTGTTGATTCGTAATCTCCCTGCTGCTGAGAGGAGCCGTCTGCAAGACGAGATGCCGGATGAGGTACAGCTACACTCAGGAAATAACCAACGTGTGAAAATGTGAGTCAGCCCTGGTGAGTCCCACTCCACAAATATAACACATTTTCCAGGTTTGTATGCGCGGTGAGGAAAGATAATGCTGCAGTCACACGATTCAAGAACTATGGGCAGCCAAATGCATGTAAAGTGTGGGAGGCTGCCACCGCTACTTGCGCGGCTCCGTTCTATTTCCCGACGGCAAGGGTAAATGGAATCGGATACTGGGATGGTGGTTTGGGAGCAAACAACCCGATATCTCAGGTGTGGCTTGAAAAGAAGTTGCTTTTTCCCAAACCAGACACTAAGTGTGTCATTAGTCTGGGAACAGGACGTCCTGAAAAAGTCACTAAGTCATGGATTCCATTGATTGGACGGGCCAAAAGAGTTCTTGGACATTTGATGAACACCGAAGTAAAACACAAAAAATTTGAGGACAAGGCTCACAAGCACGACATATTTTATCGGAGATTTAACCCAACCACTTCTGATCGTGACATCGGAATGGCTGATCATAGACTCCTCGATCTACTTGAGAGTTACACAGATGCCTACCTTGATGCAGATGACATTCGGGATGATATTTGGGATTGTGCTAGGCTATTGGCGCGGTGGCAGGACGAATAGTGTTGCGGAGGATCTTGTTTGCATTGAAATCTAGGGGGAGACAGCTCTAATGTATTGATGAAACAATCTCTCAGAAGAGATGTGCAACAAGATTGGCTGGCTGAAACGCGTGATACAAATTATGGATATGATTAAAAAAGATTATCCTAGTGGAGTTGCTTTCCCCTGACCTTATAGGCGGTAAGAAATGGCAAATAGCACCACTGCCAGCCAACAGCATTCGCCTAGCATCCAGGTGCTACTCATACACCTAACCGTTAGGCCATGAGCATATGAACACCATGCATAATCAATTCTAGATAATTCTATGATACCTATCGTGCTGGACAGGTCTTGACGGATCACCTCATACGTTCTTGTCTGGAATAGGGAGACACACCAGAACAATATTATCTAGATAACGTACCGGGCAGCTGCTGGCCTAGTCTGCGTAAGCCATCAGTCCCTCGGAGGCATACAATCTTATATGGCTATGCATCTCGAAGTCGCTGCCTGCGACCAACAGCCCTTTACTCAGACTAAGAATTATATACACAGACTCGTTTGCGCCATTATTGTTCAGTTGAATATAACTTTCCGTCACGATGCAGTAGCTCTCACACCGTAGCTCACCCTAATGGCCACCCAACTTTGTCTGTGAACCGATTTGCAACTTGTGCAGACTTTATCGAGACTCTTCCAGATCCTTAGTAGTCCCCAACGTTTGGTGGTTGATGTGTCAAGACCCTGAAGTAGCAGATAAATCGTCAAGAAGGATGCCAGCCACATAACCTGATACAATACACCCACTGTAATAGGAGACCACTGTATCCCATCGAAGACACTTGCATCACCAATGCCTTCCCGTATCTGGTCCCTGAATGGCCTGAATCTATTATCATACGCCTGGAATACCAAAATAGGAGAGTATGTCACAATCGTTTCTTCCTCTCCTCGCACAGTAATGGACCCATAGTATCTCCCAATCTCCATGCCAGGATATAGGCACCGACGATCGCACTCGAAGCGCCCATGCCTGTGCGTGCCGAAGGGAAATAGGCCGCAGGTGGTCCTGATACCACGGATTCAGTTGGATCAGACCTTGTCTCTCGCAGTAGTTCACCAGGTTCCATCAGCGATTCCAGAATCGTATCGAGTTCCACACCCGCTCCTTGACAGACGTCTGCGGACGCCTTATTTTTCTCATCAACATCTTCAGATTGTCCGTCACACTGCTGTCGGTCCTTTACACCTGAATACGACGCGGATCATGTTACCGGGTCAGAACAAACCGACCTCCGGCCCTCACAATCTCCAAGCCACCGGTAAGGTTTTACAACCCTTGACCATAACTGTTGGCATGAATATAAGCCCGTTGTATTCCCGAGAGGTCGGCTCTCCTTCAAATTGAACATTTCTGGTGCAACCCTTACCAACGGTACAGCTACTCTTTCAACATCCTCGAGCTTAGCACTGCCCCCGACCCCGGTACCCTCTCGATGCACGCGACTAACTGCACTCCTTCTACTAAAAGATCCATCCCTCACCCAAGATCGCCATCAACACACCCCGTCTTCTTTTTTGCTGTACCTGCGGAGACGGCAGGGGAAGTGTGAAATTGGAGGGGCATGGCAAGAGCTATGCCCGCCTTGGCCATGTACTGCTTGTACGGGTAAAGACGAGGCCAGCTTCGACAGCGACGAAGCCCGGATTCGCATGTCGAACATCCTCCCCGAGGTCGGGTGACTTTGGTTACCAGGAATTTGCGGGATTGGTAATCTCTGCTCCATATGATATAACTTCTTGAGGCAGTATATATCCATCCATCTATCTACTCGCTCCACTTCCACTTTCGAGCGTCTTTCCCTCATCGTCCCTCAAATGCCTTCGATCTTTGGCCCCAACACCCAACCACAGCAAATCCGGCCAGCTATAGTGACCCACTACATCCACAAACGCCTTGGCCTTGTCGATCTCATCTTGATCAAGGTCCGCATAGATGATCCCCTCCTCCGTGGGAGGAATGAGCTCCGACAGAAGCCGTCCGTCCGGCCTAGCGGCGTGTCCACGACGCTGTCGAGACACTCGGCGGACGCGTCGCCGAACGAAGTCCGTGCGCTCCATGTGCGTCGCCTTGATCTTGCGGCGGAGGGTGAGGATCGCGCCCGTGTGGGAGATGCTGGCCTGCGAGATGCAGAGGCTGCCGTGGAGGTGTTCGGAGCACGACGAGGATGTTGTTGTCTTTGGCGGCGGCGGTGGTGATGCGTCTCATTTGGGGGGAGTCGGTGCGCCGGGATTTGCGGATGTAGATGATGGTTGTTTGGTTTTGGTTTAATACGGTGGTTTCCCTCGGACAGCATGAGGTCGGTTTTTTTCTTTTGCTTTCCGTCCCGTTTCATTTCTCTTTTTCTTTCTTTTTTTCATTAGGCGGGGACATAGATAAGTAGGAAGAATACATCAGAACCAGGTGGAGTACCCCGGAAATCACCACTCGGGGAAGGCGATGAGCTGGGCCCCCTGCGAGGCAGCCTCGGCGATCAGAGCGCATGTTTTGTCGACCGTTGCGTCGAGGTCGAGCCAGACGGGTTCAGCTTGGGTTGACGGCGACGCCGATCTTGGTGGAGGGTGGAGCTGCCATGGTAGTGGTAGTGTTTCAGTTACTGAGTAAAGGTCTAAGTCGGCAGGCGATGGTGGACGATTGAACTGGTGGACATACGTAAATAGGATGGGTTAGGGTTGAAATCGATATCCCCGATAAGTAACGGCTGTGACCACTGACTGTATAGGCCTGGCTAAAGAATTGCACAGCTAATTAACTTATCAGAGCGGGCGGTGGGTTTCCGCCAGGTGATTGGTAGTCTTCTGGGTGGCCTCTTTCATCTCATTACCCTAGTTGAACACAATCGTCTTGTTGATCACTCGAAGTATGCCTATCATCGCCGTACTCCAGGTCGATATCGCGGCGGAAGCTGAAATTCCGCCGCTATCTGAACTTGGTTACTACTAACCTTATTGGGAGGGGCGTCGGGGCTGATAAGATCTGATTGATTCTAGCCAGATAACCCACGAACAAACCCAGCATCTTTAGTGTTGATCATTACTTATCCCACATGGGCAGTTGCAGTGAGAGAAGATTGTGGAAAGACTTTTCCTCTCAAATCTTTTCTAGTTGAGAACCCCCTTTAGGTAATTTTCTGTCTTGTGTAATCGCCTTTGTATGGGTGATGAGGCACTTTTAACAATCAATATGCTAAGTATAATTATCTCTCCTATTGATATTGGAAGGATGATTGCTGCTGAAAATATTGTATTAATAGATCTGTAAGGTAGACCGTACCTGCAGTGCAGGATTGATCAATACCCACCGGGCCCGAGACAGAAAGCCTAGTAGTAGAAGACAATCATGTGAAAGATCAACTTTGAGAAATAAATAATTAGCAGAGTCCGGTCCACTGCATGCTATAATAACAAGTAACTTCAAGTAAGGCTCGACTTCCTCCTCCTCAGCAAATCACGCGTCTCGGACCACTCCCTAATCCTCTTCCCCCAAAAGAACATCGCCAACGTCGTAAGCATAACCCCCACGCTCACAGCCCCAAACGTCGAGAAGAAAACCAGGGTCCCACTCTCACCCACGAAATCATTGAACACAAAGGACAGCCCAAACGCAAACGCGCTCTTGGCCACCATCGCGAGTCCAAACGCATCCCCTGCCCGCTCGGCGAAGACATCATTCGTGTACGCCACGATTCCCGTACACCCCATGCCGACGGCAAAGTTGATGATCGCCATGAACACCCCGCACACGACGGCACTGTCGCCATGGTCCGTCGCGGCGCCCAGCCCAAATGCCCCGACAGCCATGGCGATCGTTGCGGGGAGCAGCACCGGGAGCCGGTACTCGGGCTCGTATACACCGTGTTGGCTGCGAGTGGCCATCAGGCGGCTGCTCAGGTCGCACAGCCACCCGCCCAGCACGGTGCCCAGGGCGGACCCGATGAGCGGGGCGATGCCGGTGAGATTTCCCACCGCGACGGTGGACAGAGCCCACGGAGCAGCGGTGAAGATCTGCGAGGCCACCGCGCCGAGGAGGATGGTCCAGGTGAAGGTGACGGACCACAGGATGCAGCCCCAGATGACAATGGGGTCGAGGAGGAGGGCCAGGGGCTCGATAAGCGCGAAGATAAGGTTGCCTCGTTTCTCTGAGATGGGGAGCGGAGTTATGACTGGTGAAGGGCTGGCCCTCTCTTCTGCGTCGAGGTTCGTGGTTTCGGACTTAATGTCTGGGGTCTTTTCTGGATCGGATATTGTAGTGATGGTCGTTGTGATGGTGGTGGTGGCGGTGATGGCACGGGGAAATGTGGTTTCGGGGAAACATAGGATGATGGCCACAAGGAGAACACCGAAGAGGATGGCTTCGAGCCAGAAGGCCCAGCGCCAAGAGAGCGCCGTGATAACGTATCCGCTGATAACCGGGGTGAGGTTGACCGAGACGATGACGGCGAAGTTCCACTGGCCGACGCGGCGGCCACGTTCGGTGATGGCGAAGACATCATTGATGGAGGCAGTGCCCGCAAGGGCGAAGAAGCCACCCATCCCCAGTCCTTGGAACACACGGGACGCGATAAGTGAAGTGTAGGATTTTGCTGCTGCCGCCCAGCAGCACGAGATGAGCACCAGAAGGGTGGTAAACAGGTAGACCGGCCGCTTGCCGAAATAGTTGGCAAAGGAGGAACAGGCGTAGGCGCTGACTCCGAGGGCCATGACTAGACTTCCATTCAGCAGGGTCACGCTAGTGAGGTCGACCTGGAGATCGGCGGCGACAACAGCAAAGCCGGGAACGAGCAAGGGGCCCAGGGAACCGGTCGCACAGGAGCCCAAGATGATGGTAGCGAAGAGCAGTTCCTTGCGCAGGCGGCTCCAAGTTGATGGATCCGTGGAGGAGATCGATGGTCGCGAGAGTCGCTGGAATAGCTGCAGCATTTTGAAAGACCTTGAATGTTGAAGGTTATGAAGACAACCTGGAAGGAAAAGGCCTGTCTTGCCTGCTTTGGGGATATATTCGGTAATATAGGTTGTCAGTTTTATACGGGCATGCAGTGGCAGTAGGGGCAGATAAGCTATCCGTTACGTTATTATCACAGCGGAAGACCCGCTTCCGCTGCCCTCAACCCGGCGGAGCATCGATAGCATGGTGTTCAAATAGCTTCAAGGTTGGCCGTGACAATCGGTTTGGCATTCAAGCAGCCACCGAACACTAGCGAAAATGCGTCGATTTCTGAGCTGGCAAGGCCTTAGTGTTGCCTGGCTGCTTGCCTCCCCCAGTTTTTGCACTACTGGTCTGCTGGCTGATTTCCAAGGTATGCCATGCCACCATCGCCACCCACCACTCTACCACCGCTGACCTTCCCCTTTCCAGTGGACCTTCAAGACTGGACTGTGGCGTACAACAAATCAGTCGCGGCGGTAGCAACTCTATCCGATGCCGACAAAATCCGGCTGATCTCGGGGCAAAGCGTGCCCTCCATCAGGTTTGAGCCCCTGACCAGCAACGATGGCTCCCAGGGGCTGGAAAGCTTCTTCTACGTCAGTTCGTTCCCCGAGTCCTCGGCCATGGCCCAAACCTGGGACCCCGAGCTTATTCGGGCCGGCTTCCACGCAGTCGGCCAGGAGTTCTACGACAAGGGCTACACCATGGTCAATGGACCCACCACCGGCCCGCAAGGCCGGACTCCCTGGAGCGGCCGGTTGGTGGAGACTCTCGGGCAGGACGTATACCTGGCTGGCATCGCCTTTGCCCACGCCACGGCGGGCATCCGCGACGCAGGCGTCATCCCCTGTGGCAAGCACTTTCTGCTGAACGAGCAGGAGACCAATCGCTCCGAGGTCTACTGGATCGACAACGCCGTCACCGTCCCCCGCAATAACACCGCCTACTCGAGCAACGCCGACGACAAGACCTTGCATGAGGCCTACCTGTGGCCCTTCTACGACGGGGTCAAGGCTGGACTGGGCGCCATTATGTGCGCTATGAATCGTGTCAACGGGAGCTATGCCTGCGAGAACCCAGCCCTCCTCAACCAGATCCTCAAGACCGAACTCGCATTCCCTGGCTTTGTGACCCCGGACACCTCAGGTCAGCACACAGCCCTGGGCTCTGCCAACGGCGGCTTGGACTTTGGCGCCGCCTCCTTCTGGAACAACCAGACCCTCCTCCCTGCCCTCGCCAACGGCACCCTCTCGCAGGCCCGCCTCGACGACATGGCCGTCCGCAACCTCATGCCCTACTTCCAGCAGGGTCTGGACACCAAGTCCCCGCCGCCTGTGCGGAGCGCCACAGACCCCATCGACGTGCGCGCCAACCACCGCGCCCTGATCCGCGAGGCTGGCGGGGCGGCCATCACGTTGGTCAAAAACACCAACGACGCCCTCCCACTGGCTCGTCCGCGCTCGATCGCGGTGTTCGGCGCCAACGCCCGCCCCTCGCTCATCGGGCCCGGGACCACCATGGACGACGTGCATACCCACACCACCTGGCCCGGCCACCTCGTCTTCTCCGGCGGCTCCGGCATGGGCAGCCCCTCCTACGTGGTCACCCCCTATGACGCCCTGCTAGACAAGGCCCAAGCCCACGGGACCCAAATGATGTGGGCGCTGGACGACACCCTCCCGGAGATCGAATACGTCGCCGTGACCGGCACAGCAGGCACCTCAGCGCCGCCCACATTTGCCGGCTACGCCTCAGCCGTCGAGACCTGCCTGGTCTTCATCAACGCCTGGAGTGGCGAGGGCAACGACCGCAGCGAGCTGCGCAACGCGGCGCAGGACGCCATGATCCGCACCGTCGCCGACCACTGCAATAACACCATCGTCTCCGTCACCACGGTCGGCGCCCGCCTCCTGGACGCCTGGATCGCCCACCCCAACGTCACCGCCGTGCTCTACTCCTCGCTGCTAGGCGAGCAGTCCGGCAACGCGCTGGTCGACGTGCTCTACGGGGCCGTCAATCCCTCCGCAAAACTGACGCACACCATCGCCCGCCACGAATCCGACTACCCTGTTCCCGTCTGCATGGCCGCCGACTGCGACTTCGTCGACGGCGTGCACCTGGACTACAAGTACTTCGACCGGTACAACATCACTCCGCGGTATGAGTTCGGGTTCGGCCTCTCGTACACCACCTTCGGCTACTCCGCGCCGGCCGTGGGGGGTGCGGATGAGGCGGCGCTGGCGCGGCGTGGGGCGACGGGCGTGCTCGCTCCCGGGGGGAAGGTGGATCTGTGGGATGAGGTGCTGCGGGTGAGGTTTACGCTCACGAATACTGGGGCCAGGGCGGGCGCGGAGGTGGCGCAGCTCTATGTCTCGTTTCCCGACGAGGCGGCCCAGCCGATGCGGCAGCTGCGGGGGTTCAAGAAGGTCTTTCTCGGTGTTGGAGAGGAGGCGCAGGTCGTGTTCTCGCTGCGGAGGAGGGACCTGAGTTATTGGGATGTAGTGAGCCAGGAGTGGCTTGTTGCGAGGGGGCAGTATCGGTTCTATGTTGGGGCGAGCAGTCGCGATTTGAGGGGTGATGTTAGTTTTATTGTTTCTTGAGGGAGGAGTGGGGTTGGTGGTGTTTGCGTTGGGGTATCGGTAGGTAGGCAGAAGGAAGCAGACACTGGATACGTTCAAGATGCTCACAGTCACTATCATGTTAGCTTACCGATTTCACAAACTCGCTACTTGGGTATGGGCTGAGGAATAGTCAAGTCCTAGTCCAATTTTTGGGATCAGGGCTAGATTATGTGGTCTCTAGTCTTGCCTCCAATAACTAGAGCTTTTAAGATTGAAATACATGCAAATTATGATAATGTATGATAGGTCATAGACATATAAGATGTATTGTATGTTGCAGAGAGCAATTAGAGTTTATAGATCGATGCTCACTCGATGCTCAGCTATCTATACTATAGCAAAGTATAAAAGTCCATCCTTCTAGGCATTGGATCGGATATACTTCCTTTTGGGTGGTTCCCGCCTGGCCCGGTGTTAATTACCCAAACGGGATTAGTCGGCGCAGAACTTAAAAAGTTCATATTGAATGGGATCGACCAAGATGTCGTCGCTAGCCAGGCACCCAGACAGCCCTGGAAAGAGTGGTAGTCAGTGGGAGATTGTAGAATAAGAATCACCATTGTGAATATACAGATGATATTTATCGAATATATTAAACAACTCAATAGAAAATAACCATGTAGTCTAGGAGGCGTTTCAACTAAGTATGATTTATATCCCTACCTCTCAAGCAGTTCTAAGCCCCATGGTCACGGTAAGATAGCGAGTGTTGCGGGAAGTCAGAGCAATATGTCTGAAGAGTCTTATATTCTTGCCGTTACTCACCGCATTAAACATTCCGAGCCTGCAGGACATAATGCTCTGGGGCATGCATGATTCTACTTTAAAATCTTCAGCCAGATTTTGCAGCTCCCTTCCGAGCGAGACTATAAAATAGTGCTGAATGTGGACACGTCAGGCGGGTTCAGCTGGCCCACTGTTAATCCCCACACTCTGCCGCTCTTGCAGCTAAGCAACCACGCCATGAAGCAAGTCTCTCGGAAATGGTGCGACAGGGCGGTGAAGTGTTTATTAGTGGTTGCTAGGTTAGAATTTAGTGTCGTGCTAGTTCTAACTAGGCTAGAGGTTGCTTGTTTCGACTGTCAAAGGCTATATCACTTCGATTGTTGATTTAAAATTCTTCACAGCTCTAACTAGGAGGGTTACTTGAATAGTGACTAGCCCTCAAGAGTCCCCGTCCATTATAGCAACTCCTAAGCTAGGCAAAGCTTTGATGTAGTCCAAGCTCTTAACAAATAACGATTGACAATACAACCGTTAACTGGGTCAGAGCGCCGACTACGCTTCCATGGCTTCTGATTTAATTGCGCTAAATCCTGGCCCAGTCGCAAGTGTGCCCCCGGTGGAAATCCTGCCAGACGGCTCAGCCTTGCCGATCGAGTTAGCACACCATGATAAAAGGAGAACCCAGCCTTTCCCACCCGCTGCAACGTTGCATTCAACTTCCTCGTGCGCCCATTGAATGACACTACCCCTGGCACCATGACTAACGACACTCGCGTCTGCTATTACCCCTCGGGCGCGATAGCTGATGACAACGTACCTTGCTCATCCGACGAGTACACTTCATGCTGTGGAAGCACCGACCTCTGCCTCTCCAACGGGCTCTGCCTGAGTGTCACCCATCAACCATATGTCCTGAGTCGAGGTGCCTGCACCGATCCACAGTGGGGCACCGGATGTTCCCAATATTGCCGTGCGTTGTCCACCCGGGAGAGGGGCGGAAATCCTCTCCTCTCGCCTCTCCGCCTCTCCGCCCTCCAGGTGTGCTGGGGCCATCACACTGACCGTGTTTCAGAGGACAACAACCCCACCGGCGGCTGTTCGATCATCAACCTCAAGTACTACGATGGGGTATCAACCTACTGCTGCGGAACGCCCGTCGCCAACAACGAGTCGGAAGTCGTCTGTCCCGACAATGCCAGCTCCTTCGAAGTGCAGACCGGACACGCAATGGTTGGCTACGCGATGCTGGCCAACGTATCGACTCTCGATGCTACCACGGCAACGTCAACGTGCTCTTCATCGAATGAGACATCCACACTCGCTAACTCGACGGCATCGTGTACGAAAGGCGTCTCTAGCCACGACGCCGCCATTGGCGCCGGGGTAGGAGTACCGTTAGGGGTGATTGCGCTGGCGTCGATCGTATGGGCATTGTTCGAACGAAGGCGGGCAACCGCAGGGCGTGCTGGTTTGTCATCAGCGCCCACCAGCCAGTCTGCGCAGATATATACCCAGCAGCTACTCGTACCCAGTTCACAGCACTTTGGTGGGCCAGCACCTACCGAACTGGATGGGTCGAAAAGGCCATCGGAGCTGGAGACCCCTTGATTGTACGCCTTATCTGTCACCAAGGTTTTACATGTCCCCTCAATGATCTTCTATAGTTATGAGACGGACAGGCAAAATCCGACGACATGCCTTTTAGAGATGCATAAGTGGAGCTGGCATTGCCCCATCCCAATTGCGTTCCTCTGTACATAACAAATATCTACTGGAAGCTCCCAGAGAGTTGGGCGGCAAACAGAATTTGAGCTTTCATACTGTCATTGAATAAAACTGCATTAACCAAACGAGACCTGTAACAAACAAGAGCTATAAGGGGACAAAGACTGCTTGACCTGCTTGGCATTCATCACCAACGCCGCAAAGTAGAAATTCATTGCACCTGCAGAGCTCTTGTGATCCGCAACATTACTGCAGCGCTCAAAACACACAGAGTCTTCATTTGTTCTTTCACACTCAAATTGAATGGACCATAGGTCGTCATCTCCAAGAATGTATCGTGTGTATGCGAGCCCTCCGCGAGGTATGCCGGGTAACTGGTCGTCGGCTTGCCAAATACAAGCCAGGCCTGATGGCCGTCCTGTGCGAAAAGAATTTTACTTGAAAGTTAGCAAACGGCTGCGTCAAGGTGTAAATCGGACCACTTACTATCCACCAAAGACATCATTCCACGGCTTGGCAGACTTGAGCCAGCCGATAATTTCTGCTGTCTCTTGCATTCTGATCCTATCTGAATTATCCATCCGCAGCCCCTTCTTGACCTCTGCGATCGCGCGCACATCATCGATGTCATTCTTGATCCAGATGCCTCCGTCGGTTAAGGCCTTGTATGAACACGTCTTGAAAGTCGCCTCGAAGGCGACGCGGACAATGGTGACTTCGAAATTTGCTTGTGGAATCAAAGTTGACACCGCATCAAGAAACGTGATAAGAGCGACGTTTGTGACTGCCTCGTCATTCGGAGGCTCCCAATCGTCGGGTTCGACCTTGAGCTTCGATTCTACTACTAGGCGTGAGTCACGAAAACCCCGAGGCGTAGGGAGTGGCTTACCTGGTTCATCGCGTTTTCTCTTCATCTGGGAGCGCGTGTTTGCTGAGGGCGAGAACTGATCAACGGCGTCGGCCTTTCTTGCGATGTCCACACATCTCTTCTGCCAATTTAAAACTAAGGCCCATGATCCTGGCCAGCCCGGCTGACCCTCAGCCACGGCATCCAGTCCATCCGGATTACCGACCAATGAGAAATAGTTCTGAATCTCGACCGACTTCGCCACAAGTTGCTCAGCATCATCCCAAACTTCATTCAGGTGGTACTTGGCCTTGTCATTGAGGATGTGAGAGAACTTCTCCGGGCGGGGTCACACTGCCCGAAACAAGACAAATTGCTTCTTCCTGACTTTGGAACCAGAACCAAGCTTCACAAGATCGTGGAGAGACTTTCCTATAAGACGAGACTGTGTCGCAAGCCGGACCCACTCGGACCTGCTTGCAGGGAGCGAGAAACTCCCTCGGAACGAGTCTGCGTCATTATCCTTCTCCTTCCTTCTGAAGAGTGACATCGTGATGAAGGAATGATTGCAATGGTTGTCTCAAGAGGGGCAATGTGGATCTAGAGAGATCGAGTGAGTGATAGAGAGGGAGGGAGGGAGAGAGAGTGTGTGTGATCGAGAGTAAGGGAAGCGGAGAGAGAGAACGTGTGTGTGAGAGAGAGATGAAAAGGGAAGGAGGGAGAGGGATGGAGGGAGGGTGAGGGGAAGATACAGTGCTAAAACAACACAGTCCATGGCCCACCAACGCGTTGCTGCGTTGTTTTGTGTGTTGCCTCCCGGCTTAGTCTCACCTTCGCCTCCCTCTAATTTGTTTCTAGACCGCATCCCAGTTTAGCTCCTATGCTAGAAGGATAGCAGATAGGTAGGATTCAAAAGTAGGCCCCAAGTCATGAGTCATGGTGATATCCCAGGAAATTGCACCCTTCTATGCATTAAGCCACATCCTCGTGACCCTCACGTGCTACTCAGAGTGGACAAATACAAGTAATAGAGCATCAAGCTGTTGAGCCGCTGCACATTGCCCATTTTCTGAACTTTTCAGAGAAAGAGTGAGGAAGCAGAAGACGAGGAAAAAGGAAGAAAAACGACAAGTACAGTACGAATTTATCGCAAGTGACCGTGAAAACTCCACGCAGACTGCAACTCCTAGCCTTCTACCACATCGACCACCGGCAGCCTCTTTGTATCGAGCTTCTTGTTTATCCCCCCACCCATATATCTGACAACATGTCGCCTGATCTCGTTGTTTTCAGCCAAGTAGAGAGGAGTTTTCGAGATGCGAAGCTGATGCCCATCGTGTATGGCAATCAAACACCGTACCTTGCGTCCAAGGAAGGAGACAAGCATTACCTAGCGACAAACAATAGGCAAGGAATATCAGCCCCAATTCACCAAATCGGAACAAGAGCAACGTTGGGATTACCGGAACAACCATATCGAGCAGGCCTTCCATAGACCACCGGGAATACATAAGTGCCAGAATGACTTTTAGCTCAGCCTTTAGCAGAGTGTGTTCCGAGTTGTCAACATCGCCGTGGCTGAGGATGGCTTTGACATGGGGTGGTAAGGGTCGAATCCGGCAGACATAAAGACCTTCGAGGTCCCACGAGATTTGGGTAGAGAAGACCACCCCATCTTTTTCGAAAACAGGTTCCAGGTTGGAATGGTCCCTGGCGCACGTTGCTTAGTTTGCAAAAGCCAGGCCTCGAATCTGCTCTAGGGTCTCGAGACTTACGTTTCTCGCCACTTGTTCAACCAAGTGAGCTTCTGTGTCTCGTCTTCGCAATTCAACCGGGAGCTTGACATCTCGAGATTGAGCCAGTAGGAAAGCTCACCAGCAACAGCGGAAGATGAGAGCGGCTCATTTCTGAATAGCATGAATTCCGGCTTTAGCACATCTGCGGTATTATTGAACCTTTCAGCGGTTTCTGGATCGGAGAGATCCACGGGGTGCTCGTGGATGTAGTCGTACGTGAGAGGGACAAAGTAACTGGCCGGATTCAGAGCTGGAGGGATATCAAGATCGTTGTCAGGGTCACTGGTGAGGCCAAGAGGTAAGATTAGGACGCCAAGCCTCGATAACTGCTCTGGATCCATCAAGATCTGATCGAGCTCCATCGCCCTTGTCACCTTATACGTGACCCAGAGGTTGGATAGCACCTGCTCACGCTGGGAGTCCAGGTCATCCTTTTCAGAAGCACGCGAAAAGAGACGTGGCAGGTGCCTGACGGTACGGAAAGTCTTTCGAAGGATGGCAGACATCACGCGCGGCGAGTGGAGGGATGGTGATGCTCGTGCGGGAAGGGATTCAGGCCTGATGGATAGATAGGATGTAAGAGAAGAAAGTGCGAGGGGTCTGTGGGCTGGGAGGGAGATAGTTGGGAGGAGAAGGAAGCAATAAATAACACACGATAGTGTGTTGTTGATGTCATGCGGCGGACTGCCGTTGCCCCCAAGGCTCGGGAACACCTCACTGTCGCGTCACCCGACTGTTGCAAACATGCAAACCCATATAGATAGATTATGTGAATAATTCAAGCAACGAGATTACCACAACTTTGGACATTTGGAGTAATGCTCTGACTGATTCTACCGAATTCGAGTATGGGGGCCTCATTCCACTCACATGCACAGTACGCACTGTGAAGCCGTCGGCTTGTCTCAAAGCCTCACATTTCTTCTATCGTGTGTTCTCTCTTTCTATCGCATTCGCCATCTTTCTCAAGACATCCAGAACTGTGCAAAATCGGTCGTTCTCGAGATCCTCGGTCCACTTCGACTTTTCAGTCGAAGAGAAGGGATTTTTCGGTTCAGTAAGTAGACCCATCACGTATCCATCACGACCTCGTCCAAAAGCAACCCGTCCTCGGATCCTCCGCTGCACTTCATCATCTCCATCATTCTCGTCCAGATCCCTTCATTGACACGTCCCTGCACCCAATAGCCCGCCTGTCTGCCCTCATCTCTCCCGCCGTCCGCATTTTCGGTTCGCGCAGACGCCCTCGCCTTACACGTCGTCAACCCGTCGTCCATCTGCACTCCCATTCTCGTTAATGGCCGACTCAGCCGCGTATTTCCGAGAACGAAGGAGGGCGTCGTGCCCTTGACATCCAATTCGTACCAAGGTAAATGACACCATGAGGTCAGCGCCACCCGGGGCGTGCGGGAGCCGTATCCGCGCGGAACTGCGGGCGTGTCACGCACTGGCAGATGTTGATCGATGATCTGGGCCACGCAGACGGGGTCACGGGCGTCTTGGATGGTCTGGCGGATGTGGTGGGCGATGTCGATGAGATCGTCCGATGCCGATGCGGCACCAGGCGCAACAGGTGCAACGGGGACGTTGATCCAGGGATTGGTCAGAGCGCCTGGGACCGAGGCGAGATGCGATTGGATGTTGAGGGTGAAGATGAGGCCGGTGTGGGCTCCCTTCGCCTTGACAGCTGGAGTAAAGGCTGACTACTCGGGGTCAGATTGAGGGGGTCTGGGTGGCCCATAGGGAACCGTACCTGATATACGAAAGCCATCAAGAGGTCATGTTCCGTGACCTGAACCCCCCTGCTCTGCGCCTGGGCCATCCAGTCATCAATCCGCGACTGTGGCACGAAAAGCATTCGGCGCACACGACGAGCAGATGTAGGACAGAGCGCCCAGAAGCGTTGGCGGAGATATGCCGCCAGGAACCTCGCCCAGCTGACCTGGAAGCCTTGCGAATAGCGCACGGCAATTGGGTGATTGGGCATGCCGTTGTCGGCAGCCGCGGTTCGCCCGGCCTCTATCACGTCGGGTTTGAGGTGAAATTCGGGTCGAATGGCAGTGTCTCGACTATGCGTGCCCGACAGTAGAGCGCAGTACGTCCTGGCAATCCAGTGGACCCCTAGAACCCGTCAGCAACAAGACGCACCTGGCGGCGGAGGCTCCGGGAAGAGTAGCATACCCCCGGCGTCTGATAATGCGTGTTGAACGATGAATTGGATGACACATGCATCTCGCAAATGGACTGTTCGGATGGACAGTGCCTGTTGGCCATCGTGCTTCCCTCCCTTGAACT
Organism: Aspergillus uvarum CBS 121591; assembly: GCF_003184745.1. NCBI lineage: Eukaryota > Fungi > Ascomycota > Eurotiomycetes > Eurotiales > Aspergillaceae > Aspergillus > Aspergillus uvarum. The sequence continues at coordinate 39,104 of NW_020291335.1, forward strand.
GAACCAGTTTTCCTAGTACCTGGGGGTCGTAGAAGATAGGCTCGTACTCAGCTTTGATCGAGCACAACTCGGCGGTATTCGATGGTACAAACTCCTCCAGATGTAAATTGACTGTCTTGGCTCGAAAGATTGTTCCGAGCTTGCTGGGTGTGTGCTTCCCCTTTACAAACCTGGAGCGCTGTGTCACCGTCTGAGGTTAGCATTGCCCACGGAAGTCAACTTCATTCGTGTGGCTGCGAAAAACCCGCCTTCAGATTCAATCTCGTGCCCAGGATAGGATATTCCATGATCATTTGGCGGGTCGCTGCCAGACATTCCTCCGGCGTCAATCTTATCGGCAGCGCAACCGTCAGATACACCTCGAGCTGTCGCGAGAACGATAGTTCTAACGGCGAGAGCTCCATCTGGTGCTCTAGTGACCGCTCGGAGCCTGGTAGTGAGCAGGGCACAGTATTTTCCAAAGGCTGCTTTTCCATCATCATTGTGATCGATGCACTCTGACATCTCTCTTGTTTTTCCTCTTGGTCCCGCTCAAGATGCGGACGGAGGTCTATATAACTTCATCCTATAGATAATTCACTAGATGTGGGGTTCCTCCCTGCACGAAGCACCATGCATATGCAATGAGCATTGTGGACGGAAAATCAATCGCGATCGTCATTACACCGTCACTGTAATCTCTTTTCTATACGAGAGGGGCCAATAGGGGGTTGGCAGGGTTGTTCTAGCATCTTAGATAGTGGGGCTGAGGAGACATGGCGATCCTCGTCCTCTGTTGCGTCTCTGTTGAGTCTTCTGTTGGTGATGAAAATATCTGCGAAAAGATCGCTTCATCCGTCTGAACCTACGCTTGCTCCCGAGTCAGCCCCATCATCGCCCTCAGCCGGGTCTGTGATCCTCCATCCGCACCAGGATGCGAATTCAAATCCAAGTTCGAATGTTGACCGTTCAGGGGTGACAGAAAGCAGGATCTGCAGTGTAGATCTTCAGGGGGGGCAAGGAAGATAACTCGAACCCTTTGCTTGGCGGGCCAAGTTCTGCGTGGTGGAGCCCGAGATACGATCAGCAGTTTCTATAGCGAGTCATGAGGCGGCCCGAATCCTCATTCCGTGGGTGGCGAAGATGGATGGTCGACTCCCATTCGATCGAAGATCGATCCGATATGGGGTCAAGTAAATTTGGAAGCCATGTGGATCTGTCATGCAAGCAGCAGCCGGCTCCTTTTCCCTCCCCTTGGCTGCAGCAAAAAACGAAAATAAAAAAAGGAAAAATTAAAGTTAATATTGTTCTGCAGCTTGTCTCGCAGTGCAGGCAATCTCAAGTACAACTATTTCCCTCAATCAGTCACTTATGACAGGTGGAAAGAAAATACAATAGAAGGGATTGGCTGGTGGTCAGTGACCCACTCACCCAAATACTCCCGACGTGTGGCTTGAACTACTCTTCCTTCGGGTTTACATTCTTATGCAACGTCCCTTCTTAACAGCTCGAAACGCGAACTTGAGCCTCGGTCCCAGGTTGAAATTAATCTATCGGACCATTCTTGGACGTCCTAACAAGAAATCTCTCCAACAGAAAATACCCGGGGGGGTAACGCGGAGGCAAGAAAGCACGTTCTCGTCGTGGAAGACAACGTTCTCAACCGCCGAATTCGCAGTCACACGTTAATTGCAGCGGCTTCGATGTACCCAAAGTTGAGTGCCAGACCTATCTCTGTGTTTTTTCCCTATGGATAAAGAGATGTCCTTCTAAACGGGATCTCGGCCACTGAGAAGGTTCGTGGGCTTGAAAAGCTTAACAAAATGCATCTACCCGTAATAGGCTTTACCGCAAACGCTCAGGAGGAAAGAGGCTCAATGATGGATGCTGGAATGAAGGATGTAGTTTTCAAGCCGTATCTACCGCATGAGCCACTTGGAAAGGATAAACCGCTATTAATGTCCCAGGAATGACATTAGGGGATGGCGACCAAAAACCTGAGAACATTGTCTCATGCCGTACGGAATCCAAGGAGAATCGTTGGGAATGGGGTTGATATCGCGTACAAAATTTGGGAGATAGTGGAAGGTGGCGCTAGTATCAAGGTGTTATGGTCGTTAGCACATTTTTGAATGTGTTGCTTGATATCAAACTTCGTTGGTACCAAGGCAAGGAGGGATCATAGATTCATTCTTGGGATAATATCCCAAATAAAGCTAGCGAGCAGCTGTACATATAACACTACCACCAAACACAGCAGTTCAAAAGATAATTCCCGCCGCTCTGAATCTCTCGAATGCTTCCAGCCAGCCATCAACCGGATCTCGCTGCTCAGTAAACCCCATCGACCTCAACCTCTTGGAACTGAACTGTCGGTCAAAAGTGAGCCACCACCCAACAGAATCCAGTTGCTTCTTCCCCTGGCCAACGCCGCAGGTCAGTCCCTTAGGAACCCCATTCTGAGCGAACAGATGGCGGTATTTGTCGACATATTCACTTGGTTTGAGGATGTCGTCTTTCGCTGGTCCCACCCCTTTTAGCCCGAACCAGGCCGCGATGCCCGGCCATAGGTCGCTAGCGCTGACGGGGGTATCGTTGTCTAGCATGTTTATGATCTTTCTACCGCATGAATCGGGATGTAGTGCTGCATGGATTGCAATGCGACCGAGAATCTCACTCGAGACGGGCGTGTACAGCGACCGATAACCAGCCTCACTCCCGGGAAACGGAACATCGATCTCTTTGTCGGTGACGCCTCTGTGATTGTATGCATATAAAGAAAGGTATTGCGCCCAGTGAAGAGCAAGGGAGTACGCCGAGCCATTGGGAGAAAACCCAACCACGGCATCCGGACAGACCTCGCTCCAGGTCCAATTGCGATCCTTGCTGGCTTCAGTCAAAATCTTTCGGAACCACGGATATGCGACGGTCTTAGCGTAGTCTTCCGGTAAGCCATCGGCCATGGATTCCTCGAGTGGTGGCTGGAAGACGCCACTGGGATTGTAAATACCGTAGCCCTGCTGATATCAGTCGCCTCTCCTGTTCTGTGACCAGATTCTTACTCTTGATCCGCCGGAATACACAAACGACCGGAGCCTTGGGGCGACGATGTTCAATGCGCCGGCCAGTCGCTGCATCATACCGCAGTTCTGGGTACACTCTTGGATATGGTCATCGTTGAACGGCGCAAAGACTTTTCTATTTAGTAACTCGTCATCGTAACCCGGCTTCCGACCGATACCTACCGAAATAAAAGACGTGGGTTATCCCTTCCGCGCCGGGGACTTTTTCTTTCAGTTGCTTTGCAAGATCATCTGTGTTTGTCTGTAGCAAATTGATCCCCAAAACCAGCCCAAACGAAGGGCTGTTCGGTCCTGAGGGCAAGCAGAGGTCAGACTCGGCGACGGGTCGATTGAGGACCGCGGTGACACGAGTGAATGGGCTTGATGAGGGGTAGCCGGAGAGCAGCTGGTTCAAGGTCGCCCATCCGAGCAGTCCAGCTGCCCCGAAGACGATGGCATGAGATTCTGTCGCCATTGATGGTGTATTGGCAGGTGTCAGGATAATGCAGTATAGATTGTCAAACTCCTCCGCTCTCACTGAGATATTTAAGATCTCGGCAACTTCGGGCGGGGTCTATTTTGGGGTTAGCTTAGCCTGCGCATTAGCGTAGCCGGAATGAATCATAATGAGTGTACACCGTGAAATATGAGCAACTAGTCCCTGAAGCTTGTGAATTGCGGGCCTTGGGCAGGATTCACCTTGTTCCTCCCTGTGTGGCACACTTCGAAATCATTCTCAGTCCGTCCATGGAACGCTGCTTCGTTCTGGTTAAACAGAACGGCATACCATGATGGCTAAATCATCGGGAAGCGGAGCCAATGCATATGAGCGCATAGTATTATCGGTTCGAAGGCGATCTTGCAAGGACCACTCCTGACTCAACCAGGCTGTCTTCCAAACCTGTTGTTGTAACATAGATATGATTGGTTCCACCAAGTCAATCTTCTGCTAAGACAAATGGGCGATTGAATGACGAGCTGGTATGTGATAAGGATTGTCCAGAGATGTTAGCATAACAAACCCCCTTCAAGCCGGATCGGAGAGTGCATCCAGGGCCTATGCGCTGTAATTTCTGTCTTCCGATGGTTGGCATGGTGTTCAGCCGTACATATTCTAACCAGTATTGTTGACTGCAAAGCCTTGGTATGTATTCCCCAACCACGCCTTTGGTGGCTGTACGAACCGTGATGGCTCTTCCGTCCTGGACCCAGCTCACGTAATAAGCGGTGTGGCAGTTCTCTCATCAATAAGAGGTAATGCTTGTGTGCACAGTCAGTCGGACACTCATAATTTCAGGCCGCCGATAGTCATTGAGCAGAAGACATTCCCAGGAATGTCTCTACTCGTTCCATTTCCTAGCTTGACGTGCCCGTCTTAAAATGATCTAACCGCTACAGTGCTCATGGTCGGAACAGCGATATCACCTTTGAATAGCCCCTCCTCTGCTGCAGAAGAGAGCCCTTTCCTGGATGAATCTCTCCTGTTGTTTTCACCGCGGCGCGTTCTTCCAGCGGCTGAAATGAATCTTCTCGGCAGGTTCAGGTCTTCTATCGAGTATAAACCCACAATTTTATCGGGAGCACGGCCATATTAGAGGAGTAAGACTCTTGGTTAAGATCGCTCTCCACAATGAGGCAGGGAACAGACGACTTTACCTCTCCATAAGCCTTGCCCAGGACCGTATAATAGCAACCTAAAGCGTCAGCAGCAGAGTTCCTTTGGCATCCCTCAACTGTGCCCATATGCTGTTTATCTGGGGCTCGTAGAACGGCCAAATGATCATTTCCGGCCGGGGCAACCTAATTTTCCCTTCAGTACCTGTGCTCATCTGTTTACAGGTTTGTTGCAGGGCTTGGTCTTGCTGGTGGAAAATTTCCTTACATATAGTAGCCAGCTTCATGACGACTGCTAGCCCCTTGGCATTGAGAATCCCATGCTGCGTCCGAGGCACGGTGGTCTGGCTATCTCATAATGTTTGTTGTTGGTCTCGTGGATGTTAGGCGCCAGGGGTGATTTAGCTGGGGTGTTCCAGCCAACTGCTGCAAAACACTGACACTCAAGGAAACATTTTCGGCGATATCGGTGATAAAATCTTGTCCGTAGTTGCTCTGACCAGCAAACAATATTAGCTTAAGGTAACATTGGATCCCGGTGGCTACAATCCCGAGAATCGCAGATGCGGACCCGACTACTTACATTGCGGCGGCAGTTGACGATATCATCATCCATGGCTAGCTGAAGACTTTCGAGATGTGGACCCCGCATATGAGACAATAGTTCAGCCACGCTGTGGGGATTATTGAGTCGAGTGGATCGCGGTGGGGCTGCTCAGCTGGCATTCTTCTCGGGAAATTCCTTGGTAGGTACCATGCAGTGGGACATGAACGCCACAATCTTGTACAGACACGTTAGCTATTCTGCAGATCACTCCCGAGATAATCATCGATCTACGAACATGAGTCGCGGCGCACAGCCGACTCCGCTACCCGAAAACTGATCAAGTACGTACATATAAGCCCACTGAATCCCCTCCCCCTTTCCCCTAGCCTCTACAATCGCGCAACAAATCTCTCCACTCTCACTCTTTCCGTCCTACTCCAGCCCTTTTAACCATCATGCGGCGAATGAACGACGACGACTACCGGGAACTTGGGGTTGGCCTCGGGCCGCTGGGATGGGGCATCTACTATGCCTGTATGTACTCCCCACGGATCAACCTAGCTCTAGCATTCGATTGCTAAAGATTTCAGGGAACGCATTCGCGGACAGTGATGACCACCCCGAATGGAGGACCGGGGTCGACATGACGGGCTGGACGCTCGCCTGTAACGACGACGACGATCTCGTCTTCCTGAAGACCGAAGGGTACACCTTTGCCTACTTCTGCCACAACAGCGCGCCCGGCGGCGCCTACTTCACCCTTCACAACTTCTCTGTCAAGTCGCGCGAGTCGGACGCCAAGTTCATGGTGATGCACCCTTTCAGTGGCGGCGGGTGCGATCGGGATCAGATGGTGGAGTGGGCGCGACGCTGGAGCGGTTATGAGGTGACGGGAGACGAGAAGGAGTATTATATGGAGTTGATTCGGGCCGCGAGGGCGGGAGAAGGGCAGGAGGCGTAGAGATTGCTGCCGCATGTAGCTCTACCATTCCAGAAAGAACTTGTATAGTTGGATGTATATGTGAAGTACTGTGACTTTGTATGTATCCTAAGGTCTACCTATGTAGTCTTGCATCGTTACGCTGTCCCCTGTATCGGGCAACTCGGGACCCAGCACTATATAGTGCACTACAATATCTTCCGACATTTGCCGCAAGGGCCGCTATTCAGCAACAACTGTATAAAATGACGATATGGGTATCCCCGAATGATGACCCCACCAGAGTCGAATGCATTAGCAAGATAAAAGGTGAGATGATACTAATTGAGAAACAATAAGAAGCAAAAACATACAACAGAAGGGATTCGCTGGTGGTCACCCACCCAACTACTAACCTCCCGGCGTGTGGCTTAAGTACGGCTGAGCGGACGGGAAGCCCTGTTTTCCACACCCTGTGGTCGTATGTGCTATGATGAAGAGGGTTGCCATCCTCGTACCGCCTAGGAAGAACATTTATTAACATCTTCCACCGCTGCCTCTTCCGCTTCAAGCAGCGGACTCAGACACAGCCGGATGGGGAGCCCAGCACGCGTCGGAGATCTATATGCGGTTAGTATATCCCATCATAGATGATAGCATTAGTTCAATACGGTTAGGCATAATCCCGAAGATCCGTGATCAAGAGTTCGATGTCGGCCTTCGTCACCTGTAGACTACGTACCAGTAAAAGTTACGACCTGGGCAAGGCCACGCAGTTATAGAATGCTAATCCGCTTAATACCCCTCATGCACTTTCATGAGGTGCCCTGCCGTTGACTTACGTGTGCTCTGATCCAATGAATTCTAGAAAATTTCCATACTCATGAGAAACGCTAACACTTACGCCCTACGGAACGCAGCCCCACCTAAATGTACAGTGTGATTGGCGGTCCACCGATCCAATCCACCGCGATCAAATGATAGAAGGTATCATCAGTATACAGCAAGTGCAACCCTTGTCGGTTTTCTCGCATACCTCAGTTCAGGAAACGTTACTGTATCTGAACTCACGAAGAGCAAAGATTGCTGAAATGTGCGACATTTCGAACCTATAATTCGTCTCGTCACTATGAACAACTCCAGTTCCCACGAAGCCTTCATCTCCTCCTTCCTCACTCACCAGCGTGCCCCGACGATCCACGAGTTTCGCCGCTCATTTCCGATGCACCGAAACAGAGGTACTACAGGACCTACAAGCACAGGTCGACTACCACGGGGTAGTGCTCCATCCGCACTCCGACGAGATCTGAGTGGCGCACCCGTTCTCCACCGCCCCGACGACCTGCATCGTCTCCTGCGGTGAGCGCGAATGGTGGGGCAACTGCGCCTGGTGCTCGCTCGGGGTAATACAGCTGGCCGGCGGCACGGCCTCGCTCACCACCCGCCTGGGCATTATCGGCGACGAGATCTCCATCGCCGTGAAGGACGGGGAGCTGGTCGACAAGGACTACGTCATCCACTTCCCCATCCCCATGGCCAACGCCTGGGGCAACGTCATCTTCACCTGCTCCGTTATGCTGGTCTTCCGCAACGAGGCTGAGGTCGACGCCTGGTGCGCCACGCGCGGCATCCCCAAGGGCGACGTCCGGCCCATCGACCAGATCTGGACGTTTGCCAGGGAGTGGCACAGCCTTCATGCCGATGCGGACTGGACGAAGTGGTCGCTCCGCGATGCGGTTGAGATCTTCCGTCGCCATAATCTGACCGGGCCGGTTTGGGCCATCGGGGGCGATGCGGAGCGCTTTTGAGGGTGGTATGCTTGATGAGTACGTTCTGCTGCGTGTTGAGCGAGAGTGTGGCTTGTCAAAGATGAATTATGCGTCTAGTTCTTAAGTATTTGTAAGGAAGTGTCGTTGACGCTTACTGATACCGTGCGACTTGGGAATGTATCCAGAGCAGCCTAGTTCTATTCACAATATTTACGCAATGGGGGTCATGGGTTTACAAAATGCAAGCCTCCCTACTAAGTCCTACCAGTGTGAACGTTGAAACGTAGCCCTATTTCTTTATACCCTGTAACTGTGTGTCTAAGGTAGTGGGATGACCTTTATATAGTTAGCATTATTAGAATAAAGTTAGAAGCTGAGCCACGTCAACAAGAGGGGCTCTCTTCTTACGTGGAATGCGCTCAGAGGCCGTTGATATAGAGTCCGACAATATTTATACCGATACAGATAATCTTAGTACGTCGCAGCAAAGTTGCCATGAGAGGGCTTATCTGTTAGTATTGATGATGAATGATGGCTGCCAAAGGCAGAAGGTGGATGACGGAGGGAATGAAATCGAGAATATCACCAGATATATAGCTATTTTGACTGTTCTACGCTGCTGGGGGAAATTATGCTGAGTACAGGTAATATATTAGCTGTGTTCGAATCAGATGGCACCATATTCCATCGCTTACTTAACCCAGAAAAAGAAATATACATGAAAAATGACTCCATCGACAAAGGCTTGGACATAGTCCTATGACTGACACTTGATTGGAGCAAGGGGACAGGGATTATCACCCAACGATGCAACACAGCCACAGCGCCAGCCTCGAGCGGCCTTTGGCGCCTAATCATGAACCCAAAACCAGAATCTCAGAAATTCTTCCCTGGAAGACATTCGCAATGAGCTTCATAGAGTCCGTTGAATTGAAATATTGAAAAGCACGTTTCGAGCATGTCTGCGACACAAAGTCTCATCCAGAACGCCTTCGATGCCGCGGTGCAGGAGTTCAAGGCGAACCTCAATAACGACGCAGTCTACCAGAAGATCCTCTCCGTTACCTCCATCGATGAAGTTTACGACCTTACCGATCAGCTTCAGGCCGAACAAGGCAGAAAGGGGCACCTGCGGCACCTGGCCAAGATCGAGCCTTACCTGAACCGTCTCCGCGACTACGCAGCAGTGATTGAAAACTTTGTCCAGATCAAACCGGAGGTCATGGCCCTTATCTGGGGTCCGATCAAGCTGCTGCTCCAGTGGAGTAGCGTTCTGGCTCAGTCCTTTGATGCAATTCTCCAGACTACGGGCGATATCGGGGTTTTGCTGCCGGAATTCAAGGATTGCGCGGTCTTGTTCGCGCAGAACAGTCGTATCTATGATCTGATGGTGCTGTTCTTCAAGGATATCCTGGACTTTTACCAGGTGGGGTTGAAATTCTTCACCATGTCGCGTACGTATAGACGGTAAAAGGCTTCGAGGTCTAAGCCCAAATGTGACGCTGATCTGGGAATAGGTTGGAAATACTTCTTCGAGCCCCTCTGGCCCAACAGAAGAGATCGCATCAACCTGGTCAAGACTCATATCGAAAGACACTCTTTGCTCATGCGGAATGAAGTACGCCTAGAGCACATTCGCGAGGAGCACAAGGCTCGATTGAAGGCGTTGGAGCATTTCAAAGCCGAGGAACGTGCTCAACGACTACAGCAATATCATGTGATCAAGACCGATGTTAACCCGAGGATGTATGATGACAAACTGAACTGGTGTCATGGTCGCATTTGTGACGGATCGGGCGCATGGCTGCTTAGGGACAAGGCTTTCACTCGCTGGTTGGATTTCTCTGCTGGGACGTCGCCCGTTCTGTGGCTGCAAGGCATCCCAGGTGCCGGTATGTGAACTTCGAAGGACCCATTGCCAGCGGAAGAGACTGACACCCGGAGATTTTGTGAAGGCAAAACATTCCTTGCCAGCCTAGCAGTGGACAAGGCGCGCACAGTAGCTTACACAGCCTTCGCTTTTCTGAGCCACACATATAGTAGCAGTACTTCAGCTCTGAGCGTGCTGCACTCTTTGATATTCCAGCTCGCAGGGCGAGATGAGGATATGCAGGATGTGCTCTGCCATTCCATCCACGACCGCATCCGAAGCGATATTACTGTTGCCGTCCAGCTTCTCAGAGACTTATTGAATTGTGCGGGTTCTGCATTTCTAGTTGTCGACGGTGTGGATGAGATAGAAGAGCTTGAGCGTGGTATTCTCCTCAAGCAGCTTCTGCTCCTGTCCGAAAAGTGCCCCGAAACGCGGGTTTTAATCAGCAGTCGGCGAGAGGACGATATTGCTGCCATTTTGGAAAAAATGTCGGAGTCAATTCGAATTGACAAAAGAAACCAGGAAGGCATTCAGGCATTTATAAGTCAGCGGCTGAGACAGATGTTTGAAAGTCGTGAGTTTCCACCCGACGTCCAGACGCAAATTCGCCAATCCATGAAGCCGCTAGCTTCAAAAGCCAATGGTAAGACGACCTGATGTATCAGATCTTATTACTATGTGATTGACTTGAGTTTAGGGATGTTCTTATATGCCAAAATTGTCTTGAGCAGTATTGAGCTGCTAGACGACGTCGCGGAGATTTGCGAAGAGCTGAGCCTCTTACCAGAAGATTTGGACAGCGCGTGAGTCTCGTATACAACACTGCGAAGAACCAATGCTCAAGCCTCACATGTAACAAACAGCTATGCTCGGATTCTACTTCGGATTAATAATCTACGACCGGCATCTGTCAAGGCGAAAGTTAGAAGGATCCTAGCCTGGGTGGGCTGCTCACCCACGCCATTGACTTTGCGGGAGATGGAGCAAGCCCTGAGTATTCAGCCCGGCAATTTCGATGCAGGGAAGAAGTTGAGCGCAGCTCCAAATCTCAACAAACTCTGTGGACCAATAATCGAGGTTGCTGGCGAATATGTACAGTTTGTCCACTTCACTGTCAAAGAGTGAGCACATTGCAATGGTGGCTCTAAGCACATAGCTAACCTAGTAAAGATATTTCTTTAGTACAGCTGTAACCGGCCACATCAGCTTAATCGATGGGACTCTCGACTTAGCTGCAACCTGCATTACATATTTCTGTCAGGGATTTCACAATCCTGATGTCGTCAGCAATGACGATCAATTCACTCAGCATCTCATTGAAGGTAGCTATAGTCTGCACTATTATGCGCAAGAGAGATGTTTTGAAGTCCTTCAGATCTACCTACGCTTGTTGAATGGTGCAAAGGCCCCCTCGAACCTTTTGGATTGCCTCAACATGTTGATGGCTACGCTGAGGAATGATCAATTCGCGCTCGCGTCGGACAACGGACGCATTATAGAAGCCTCATTTCTACATGCCTTTGAAGAAGATCACCCAGAGCTTTATCAGTTTCTGTACAATATCTATCGATTCCGCCATATGTGCTCACAAGAAACATATCATCTGAATGAAGGTATGCCCGTTATCTCACAGTTGTTGGCCCGATGTGCGGATGATAATGTGTCTAGAAACGAAATGGGTTGATTTTGATCCACTAGTATCGTCCCAAGTATCAATTCGACTGTACCAAGACATCAACAAAATGCAGTGCGCTTCCAGCTCCCACAACCCCGGATGCCAATGCGGACTCCTTGACCGTGTATTCGGGTTACAGCCCTACAAATGCGGGTATTTAAATTGCCCTCTTCACCGCCGTGGGCTTGAGTCCATAGCAATACAAAAGCAACATGAAGCCGAACATACTCGCGTATGGAAATGTCCTGTTTCAGGTTGTGAGTATGAAGAAACTGGATTCTTGTCTGCGAATATGAGAGACCAGCATGCACTCAAAGCTCACAGAAAGCCAAATGATTCTAATGACATTCTTGACGACAGCCATATGTCACCCGAGGACGAGGTAGAGTTTATCCTAGATCTAATCAGGTCTAACAATGTTGAGGCTATCAACTTCCTCCCCCATACTATATTGAATGCGAGATTTCCATTTAATAGCAAAAGGTCTTGCAATCTGGGAGAGATACTGGGAAGGTTTGGGTCTGCGCCAATTGCGGTGATACTTTTGCGATATGCCGACATAAAGTTAGTTTATTCGGAAGCTATAAAGGCTTCAAATACTGGCCTTCTCAGCTGGCTTCTTGACGCAAAACAAATAGTGGAATTGGCTGGGTTTCACGCGCTAGTAGCGGTTGGCAAAGAATTCGCACGGTGCGATTCGGCAGAGATGCACGACATTGGCCGCAGATGGTTTGCAATGTCTCAAGATGCAAATGGGCAGAAATTTGAGGCGCTTTACACAGCAGTCATGAGCGAAAATGTGATAGGTGCTACAGCAAACAAACCGGGTAGAGAAGACTTTTTAGTCTCACTGTGGGATTCGATTTGGTCGGATTGCTGGCAAAGTTGGATTACACAGGCGTTGAGGGCCGTTGTCAAGACAACTTGCTCTCTAAGACTCGGGCAGATCCTGATTCAACATGGGGCAGATGTTAATTGGATAACCAAAGGTAGCAAGATTTCGGTACTCGAGTACGCAACACGCAAATCTACAGCGAAAAATGCCGAATTTGCCAAGCTTCTTCTGTTTCATGGCGCTGATGCACAGCCCGCTTCAGCCTCAATTGAACTGTCCGACCAGATCGGAGCGAAGGAGATAAATCGTTGGCTTGGGGTTTCATGGGACGATTTAATAGAACAGGCTAGGGCCCATTGCAAGCACCTCTTGAATATGCCACACACAGAACTAGCCAATGACGAGTGACTTTGTATCTCATGTGTCATATAAATGCACGCGAAATTCCAACCTTGAGACATTATATACACGTTAATGATGATAAATCCCACATAGTATTACCAGCAGACCGTCGATGATAATTTTCTTAGATGATCAGAGAGCAAAGAACAGTGAGGAAGAGAAGTTTCTAATTCAACGGCAGGCTAATCAGCTGCCTCTGCTGTGGGTAAGTTACTCAGAAGAGCCTGTAGCTTCTGAAACAGATTTAGTCATATTCTATCAAGGAAGCACTCAGAAACAATACCCTACATACCTTCCATCGCCTATATTCAAGCTCTGCCTGTGACTTTGGAACGGAAGCCAACGACTGCTGAATGATTGCTATCTTGTCTTCTTGGACCCAACGAACGTACTACATCCCGTCAGTATGATAATTTGATGGGAAAGTAAGTCTCGCACATACATCCTCAATGGAGTTGACAGTGAGATATCTTGTTACGATAACTTCGCGGGATTGACCTATTCGATGAACCCTGTCGACTGCCTGCGCCTCTAGCATTGGGTTCCAATGAGGCTCCATAATGTGCACGGAGCTGGCTGCGGTGAGGTCAATGCTGCGAATCCTCCGTCAGCCGACCAAACATGGAAATTGTATACATGTTCTCTCACCCCTCCCCGGCACTGCCAATACTGGCCAGCATTACCGTGCAGCTCTCGTCCCTCGTGAATCGCTCTATCACTAGCTGGCGATCTGCTAAGCTCGACCCTCCATCGAGCCGCACGAAGTCATAGTTGTTGGAGTGGAGAATCGGGGCCATCAAATCGAGCATCTTGGTCCACTGACTGAAAACCACACTGTTGATCACTTAGTGGACTTGGAAGTCTTCGCTTGTAACCGCGGAATTCTTGCAGCCTACCTTTTTGCAGGCATCAAACCTGATCGCGGTGTGCCTCGTTGCTCCGTTTCCAAGTTTTTCAGCAATGCTATCATCTTTGGAGATAAGCCCAAAGAAGACTCTGGACATCCTTCCATTGCCATTTCACCAGGACTGTAAGTTGCACGTCCGATAGCATCATACACGTCCCCAGGCTTGGCACTGCTACCAGCAGCTTTATCACGAGTCGGTGTGCTTCGATTGTCGGGGACAAACCCTTCCTCATTCAAGTAGCCGCCTACACTTCCACAAGGTCCGGTAATAACATCTGCATGTCTGTCTCGATTGCGCCATTGCTCGAGCGCGGATTTAGGTAGCAAGCGCTCACCATAATCGCATATGAGCCGCAGGATGTTAATCAGTGCGAGGGTCGTATCTGCACCAGCTTGTTTTCCAGGATTCAGAGCCTCGCCAGAGAGCTCCGCTGCCGTCTTGGATGCTTTCGCTTTGAAATAGTCATATACCTCCTGATCTGCGGCCGTCAAGTGAACCAATTCGCTTCTTTCGACCTTTTTCGGCAGCTGAAGGGCGGAATCAAGCGTCTTCTTGGTCCGCCGGAAAGCTGTGGCAGCCACGAGCGCTTGAAGTGTCTGGATATAGCCCAGTTGCTGACGCTTCACCGGCGATGCAATCCAATAATCAAATGCAGACTTGGTCTCCAGGACCGGCATTTGCATGAAGCTCAAGAGGGCACCATAGTCGTCAATGGAGTTTTGGATTGGCGTACCGGTGAGACACCATCGAATGTGCGCTTTCAGGGAGCTCACGGCCTTGAACACCTGTGAGGATCGGCTCCGGATACGATGTGCTAGGCTGAAGTCAGATCACAACCAGCCCTATGTCATATCTTCATCTCAGCCTCTTTATCATAGGTATACCTTCATCTAGAACTATGCGATACCAAGTCTCTGTGCTTAAACCATCCTTTGTCCGCCAATCCTGGCGTATGGTTTCATATGTTGTAATGACAATATCGTACTCGCGTACCAGGGAAGGTTTAACTTTGCCTCGATTTGCGCCATGGTATATGAAGTACCGAAGTCGGTTATATTTGATGTGTCTGGGGGCCAAGGTCAGCTGCGAAATGACAACATGTGAAGAACACGCCCACGTTTTAATCTGTTTCTCCCATCCCGGAATAGCTTTGTGTGTCAACCCCAGCTCATTGTAAGCCATGAAGTATTTCAACTTACTGGTCTTCGGTGTGATGATCAGAGTCGCCCGAGGGCTGTCGGGAGATGGCTGTAGGCAATCTATGGCATCGAGGGAGCAGCAAAGTAATGATAGAAGACTCAGTGTTTTGCCCAAGCCCATGTCCTGCACATATGTCAGACACAGTCCCATTGCAGGGTACAATCCAATAACTTACATCCGCGAGGATTCCGCCACGCATCGGTCTAGGGTCTGTGTCAATGGCCCCTGTGATTCTATGCCGGTACCTTTCACCAGTCAGCGGCTATCAACAGTGCTAATCACCTAGTGCTGTTAATATCCTACCTGTGGTTCCCAAGCCCTTCCCAGATAGATGGAAATTTCAGACCATCAATTTGTCCAGACTCCCTCTCTATCATCATCGCCAATGCCACTTCCTGGTGACTGCATCGAAACATCAGCGTCTGATTTGATCCCTACACGAATATCTCACTTACGGTTTCAACCTCGACGCCAACCTTGGACTGGAGCAGGCTTCATATGACCCCTCATAGGTGTTAATCGTGTCAAGGATCCGAAATAGCTCACTTTTGACCCCTTCATTTAACCTGTCCGAAACCTGCGAGCCCTGCTCATCGTCGGAAATCCTGAGTTCATCAATTCGAGGCATCTCGCCTCCAGGTCGTACAAGATACTGTGGGTTCACATATGGGAATATGGGGTCATACTCTGCGCTTTTGGGGTGTTGCAGGTACATTCCTGCGTCCGATAAGCAAGTCCCGACCGCGTCTTGATCATCGATTCTTCCGTAGACAACAACTCTCATCTCTGGCTTGTGACATTCCCCAGTCCCAGCATTCTTACCGAGTTGAGCGGCGAAAAGTGTGCCAACCAATTTGACACGATGTTGTTTCAGGAGTTTAACTAACGCAGGCATAGCGACGATACCTGCATACTTCTTCGTGTCTGCGAAGGACAATTTGACAACTCCGCCAAGTGTCGTTAAATCCACCTGGGCTGACATTCGGTTTTGAGTTTTCGTCTTTCCATCGTCCTTGAATGTGGAGGTGGCTTCGAGGGTGAGCTTGGAACAGTCAGCTTGCGACATGAAGTAGATAGAGACAGCAGGCGTGTTTATGCATGTACAGTACCTCTCCAAAGCAAGTGTCCCATGTCACTGCGTCGTTTGATTCAACGCTTGTTACAGGCTCGCTTTGACATTTATCAAGACACGACCGGTACTGTTCCTCGTCTGTATCACTCTTTGGTTTCTTTGACTTGTCCATGATCTTGGGTCGAAGCTCATTTGTACTAGGACTGGTACCGGATAACTCCATTTCAATTGCATTCCAGTCAAAGTCAGGTTCAATCAATGGTTCCAGGATGTCAGAGGTTCCCTTAAGTTCCAGATCGGCACTGGAGCTCTGAGACTCTGCTGAGTCTTGTTCGTACCCTGGCAACTGGTGCCCCAACCACATGTCTGTTATAGGGTAAGGAGCGCCTCCTTGCCCTTACCAACGGATGTAATGTTAGCCCGGGCGCAAGGAAAAGTACAGGCAATTTGTTCTTCCAGCGCAAGAGGCTTACCACTCTGACCTAAGTCCCGCAAATGTGGCGCATCAAAAGCGCCATGACGGTCTTGCACATCTAAGCCCATATTATCCCCTAGCCGTGCGCTCCAATTGCGGTCCAACATATCGATATCCAGCCCGCGCAACGGATCAGGCACCAAGCCCGAGTCCCGGATTAGTGCTCCATATGGGTCCTCCACCCGTATTTCCGGACAATCCTGCTGTGGCCAAATCGAACCGCCCACGTTACCGCCCACGTTACACCCGAAAGGGTCTGGATGGTCGTCAAATGGCTGCCCCGCGAACCAGTCGCCATTTGGAGTGGTGATCGCATGGGTGAGACTCTCCGCGGGCGTCTCGGAGCAAGCCCGCTTGCTACTTATGCTGCTCCCGTCGTTATCATCCTCATCGTCAGGCAGCAGGCGCTTGTTTGCTGATCGTGCCAAAGCCATCGGTACTATCTCCCTCAGCTCTGGAAATCTCAGTCGTGCGGCCTGCACCACGTATTTTGGGGAAATGTTCAGTCGAACCATAGACAAGAGGAGCCGAATCTGACTTTTAAGACAGATAAAATGCAGGTTCGTTCTCAGCTCAACTGCCGTCTGACGCACCACGCCTCCAGGCTAGCGGTAGTCACCGCCACAACAGGGATCATGCTGGCCAACACACACATACGAACAACCAATCAGATGGCTGAAAGTGGAAGAGGCGCTGACTGCGCCACGCCCTGGCTTGATGGTTGGGATATTGCACTCCTCAATCCTAATATCAGAAGATACTAGAGCGGTACATTTCTGGTCTTCTTTGTTATTCGTTCATTTTTATGTTCAGTATAACTGTCACTGATTTGATGTGATGTAAAAATGTTTTCAAAACGGGACAATTCATGACCGCCCAGTTGACCGCCATCTAAGCTCCTTCTGGTCTATATTACTTGTAAGCGATTGGTAAAGCTCAGGGATGGGCGATATGGAACACTTTTTGATTCCTTGGTGGTTGGTCGATTGATGAACCAGCTAAGATCTGCACGTGGGTAACTCGCTTGGTGCATCGCTTGGTCACGTAGCCTGGATTACGCAGAAACACTACCCCCCTCAAACTAGATAAATCACCATCACTTCATGGTTTTTTTGTCTTCTTCTTTTGTTTACTCTTTCTTTTTCTCTTTCTCTTCTTTTGTGCTTTTTTTCATTTTCAAAATCAATGCAATCATGCAGCTCCCAGCCCATTTCGACGTAATCACAGTCGATATAGTGACACTCAGGAATAGTCGGTATGGAACGATTCCTTGAATTCTTGGTGGTTGTTGGTCATTGCTAATTGACTTCTCAATGTGTAGACTACTGACTAACTTGTTCAACCGCTGGATCATGTGGCTCTACTATCCACTACGCTGACAATCACAACTCTGTATCAAACTGGTGCATTCGAAGAAGACGATTTCATCCGACCAGTAGGCGGACGGCATCCGCCATCCGGTGAACTGCTCTGTTGTAAAATTGAAGAATACTCGGCTTAAACTGAATATCACAAGAATATCTACTCTCACGTGGAATGTTGAAACATTGGTGGTGGAGTCGGCACCCTCACTACCGATTCGGTTCAGGCGGCGCGCGGTACTAGCCGAACCTACATCACACGCACCTTTTTTAGGGCTTTAGGACACGGGCAGCGTTCTCCACCAGGAGACCCTGTAGGGCCTGCTACCCACCCCCAGAAGGGACCGGGAGATGCGAGGCTGGGGCTGCCGATGTAGCGGGCAAAGTCTTAGCCGCGGCACCCAACTCGGCAGTGGAATGGCCGTAACCCCCTTATCAGATCGCCCTAAAAGGCTTATCCCCTCCTTGGTCTGGTTCAACCCTGAACTCTTTCTCGCGGGGTGTAGTATGGCGGACTCGAAAGGAGAAGTAACGCTGTCCGCTGGGTCGGTGGCAGTCAAGAGCGAACATATCTCGCAGTCAGCGCAGAATGAACCACCTACAAACACGCAGCTACCCAGAAATGAATCGGCCACAGAGATTACGTATCCAAAATGGTAAGCATATTCTGATTGCAAATACTTCCAGCTCTACATTTCTGACAGCCCAGGCACTACATCGCTATCGTTGCGGCCGGCTGCCTCATCATGATGACCACGTGCTCCTTCGTCTTCGCCGTCGGAGTCTACCAATCCCTGTATGAGGAGATGGCTGCACAACCCGACACCCCCTTCACCGGGGCTTCGACGGCGCTCATTGATCTCATCGGCACCCTGGCCATCGCGCTCATGTCCATGGCCGGACCCTACGCCACCGCCTGGTCGAAGCAATACTCCCCGCAAGCCGTCATCATCGCGGGCGGCTGGGTGTTTGGGGTCGCCTACATCCTTGCCAGCTTCAGCCGGGCGCTGTGGCATTTCGCCCTAACACAGGGTCTGCTTCTCGGGATTGGATGCTGCCTCGCCTACGTGCCCACCATGTCCGTGGCCCCGACCTGGTTCAGCGCCCGCCGCGGCCTGGCCATGGGGGTGATCATCTCTGGCACGGGGATCGGCGGCATGATGTGGCCCCCGGTCCTGCGTGCGATGATCTCGCACATCGGATTTCGCAATGCCCTGCGTGTGTCTGGTTGTATCGCCACGACGATCGTGACGGGCGCTGGCGCCGTCCTTCGCTGGGAACCGCGATTCCACGCCAACTTGAGAGTCCGACAGCAGCAGCAGCAGCAGCAGCAGCAAGATTCTAACACCAATAACTCCCAAACAACGCAGTGGAAGCGCCTCCTCAGCGTCCCCCTCGTCGACCGCACCACCGCGCTCTCCGCGCGCTTCCTCGCCCAAGCATCAGGCTGCTTTCTGCAATCCGCCGGGTACACAACCCCACTCTTCTTCTACGTCTCCTTCGCGCAGACCCTGGGCTACAGCACCACCACGGCCGCCACTTTCCTGACAGTCAGCAACGCCTCGAACTTCGTCTCGCGGATTGTTCTCGGCCACCTGGCCGATAAATTCGGGCGCATCAACGCCCTCGCCGCGACCACGCTCGTCAGCGCCGTGGCAGTATTCGCCTTCTGGCTGCCGGCCACCTTTTCCCCGGACGGCGGGGTGTCCGCCGCCGCCGCACGCGGCTGCTTCATCGTGTTCACGGTGCTGTACGGGGCGTTTGCGAGCGCGTACATCTCGCTGTTCCCGGCCTCGTTGGTGGAGGTGTTCGGGGTGGAGAAGTTCACCAGCGTGAACGGGGTGCTGTATCTCATCCGGGGCATGGGGGCGCTGGTGGGTACCCCGTTAGTGGGGTTGTTGATCCCCGAGCGCACGGCGTTGGTGGAGGCCGGGACGTATCGGCGGGCGGCGGGCACGGTGGGCGCGTTGTTGATGGTTGCGGCAGGGGCGTGTTTCTGGGTGCGCTGGGAGATAAGAGGTAGCAATAAGGGGTGGAGGGTGTAGTTTCTCAGATGCTCGAGATAATGTTATACAATAACTGTTCGTGCATATTAGAACGATAGAGATTAATTAAGACTAACCTATAATACAGCCCGCCACATTATCATAACCAGGACTTAGGGTTGAGGTTGCCGGGAAGCTGAAAGACAGGGGGGTCTGGGGGTTCTCCCCATGGTTGACACATATTCTCATCAGGAACCACCTCAGTCTGACCCTGAATCCAGCTCACTACTTCCAAACCCCCAAGGGAGAATCTAACCCATAACCCCAAACAAGCACGAAGAAACCACCATCCCCAGCACGACCCACCCGCCCATCGAAACCTTGTGCCCGACCACCGCCGCACTCTTATCCGAGGTACTCGTGCCACTGGCCGCACTGCCCGTGCTGGTGCCCGTCTTATCCGCCTTGCCAGTTTCCGTGGACGACACCTTGGCCGTCGCGCTGGCCGTCAGGTTCCCGCTGCAGAAAGCCTGGGTCACGGCGCCGTTGTCCTGGAGACACGCCAGCAGGGTCTTGACGGTCTGGTCCTGCGCCAGGCAGTACAGGCCGCAGTCGTTGTCGTATTTGGTGACGGTCGCGGGGGAGCAGCATTTGTCCATCACCGAGGAGAAGTTGCCGGAGTTGGGGAGGGCGCAGGCGGCGTCTTGGACGGGGAGGACGTAGAGGTTGCCCGTGCACGTGGCGGCTGCGGCGGAGCCGGTGGTGGCTGTTGCGGTTGCGGTGGAGGTGGAGGTGGACATTTTTGTTGCGGTTTGTAAACAGTGGAGGTGTTGTTTGGGGTTTCAAGGTGGTGGTAAGGTAAGCGAGTGTCTGTGTCTGTGGTTGAGTCTGTAACGACTCCGTGTTGTCACTGCTGCGCTGCTGTAGAGTATGCAGATAAAATCAACGACCGTGTGAAGCCCAAAGACGGATAACTAAGTAAGGAGAAGTAAGGTGGAAGAAGGAGAAAAGGAAATGACACCAGCTGCGAGGAAGGCAGGCAGCGGAATAAATACCCCATCCTTCCCTTGCAGCGATGATCACCCCATAAAACTTGATATATTGCCCCCCATTCACTGCTGCGCCCCACCCGCTGACCCTATATTTATCCACAACTCTCCACAACCTGCCGTCATTGGGCCCGGGCCACGTCAATCCCTACTGGTTTAGTCTGTGTGACCCCGGATCGACTGTGCTGCTGTCTCACCATTGTGTTGGCTGTTTGTTTTTCTTCTTGAGGTGCGGTATTAAGTCACTCAGTTAAGTTGGATTGAGAATTCATCGTCAGCTGTAAGCTTACCGTGTACAGTACGTCATTATCTTTTATCTTAGGGTTCCACTATGTTGATGGTTTACTGCCAGAGAGTTATCCTTCGAAATACTCATGTCCACCGGCTCAATTACTTATTTGTACTATTAGATTTCAACGTAGTCAACCATGACCGTTGATGGTAAAATTTATCTAAAATTACATATCTATAGTTCTGTGCCACCCTAGAAATAAATCACTGCAGGTTTGGCTTGGGGTTCACAAGTCTTACCACTATAAGAGAAAGAGAGAATTGTACACCAATGTTTAATCAGAATATAAATGAAGTACTAAGTATATAACTATTACACTTATATGTATCTAGACGTTTTGAAGATACTTAGAACACTCAAGATTCACTCTCTAATCCGCCCCTCCCGCTCGTGATCACGGCATTTCTTTTTCTCGGCTTTGCGATGGTTTTCTGCGCAAATCTTGACAGTTATACCATGTCCCTGGGCTTTTCCTTGGGCGTGTATGATATAGGAGGGATAATTCCTCCACTAATTACGACAGCCATGGTGTCCCACGCGGAGTAATTTCAGGACCTTACGAGGTGGCGGTAGGGCAGTCTTTCCCTTCCTGGTTAGCATCATGGCACAGGAGATGGGCACGATGGTTCTGCATCCGATCTATTGGGTACTCTATATGGTCATGGTTTTCAGCCAATGCTTTCTGCCCGCAATTTCGAAGCAATCTGAGTGACGAGAGTCGTTCGCCATGGCATCGCATGGCAAATAATACATCCAATTCGATCATGTTAGTGAGGTTCTTGGATATAGGGCCGGAAAAGGTCAGCGTCATATTGCGAGCGGTGACAAGTCAAATAAATTATGGTACAGTACAATGCTCAGTCCAGAGGCCGCCCTACCGCTGTTTATTGCTACTAGGCATACGGAGTGGCAGAAAGTGGCTCTTGCGGCTCGACGCGCTAGGTGGGAATGAATACTGCTTTCTACATTTCACGTATTCGAGGCCTAGAAAGCAGGCAGCCGCCTTGGTCTCAAATCGTCCCTCAGCAGCAAGTTCCCGGCTCTTGCCCTCACATCAACGCCGCGTAGGCCGTGGTGCTGAGCGATTTTGGCCGCTCAATCGGTACTGTATAAAGCCCGATCAATGATCAGTTGTGACAGGACTCTCAAGGCCCTCGATACTCCGAACAAGGCCGTGTACAACTGAGCCTCTTGTAAACCGTAATACCGCAGAAGAACCCCGAGCGGGCATCCACGTTGGGAAACGGATTCTTCACCTTCTCGTGGGCAGCTAGCATCCGCGGCGTAATTGTGTAGACCTGACTGGCTAGCTGGATCAGGGGTTCATCAGCCATGCGGTGGAGGGGAAAGTCACGCAGAGCGAGATACCGTGGCTCAGTCCTACGCAACACCGCATGGCCGTAGCCCAGGGCTACCTGCCCGTCCTGCAGAGTCGCTCACAGATAGGCCTCCACTGACTGGTCACTTAGATCATCCCCAATCATCGCCTGCATTAACAATAACCAATCGAGAACCACCTGGTTCGCGAGCCCGTGCAGAGGCCCGGTCAAGCCTTGAGGCCGGCCCCATCGCATGCATTGGAGAGTTCAGCGCGCTGCCGAAAAGGTGGGTAATGTGAGCGATCACATTCCCTTCTTCGTGGTCTGTGTGGAGAGAGAGGTATAGACGCAGCAGATCAAACAGCCCATTCCGTGTATCCAGTCCGAGCTGTGAGGCTTGGCATTCTGGAGACTTGTCACGATATACTCTACCACATATAGTCACACTCCAAACGCAGCATACACTTCCAAACAGAAATTTCTGGGGAAAATAACATACTCGACGTTTGGCGGTTTATCTCCATGATCCGAGTTACTAAATCATTTATCCGGGTTACGAATAAACCATTTATGTTACCGAACAACATAACAATTGAGTCTACAAGCTTTATTAGACGACACTTAACCGTTTTGTGGTTTTACATCTCGTTCTTTGACTTTCCGCTGTAACAGGATTACAAGTCTTTATTAGAAATAAAGTTTATGGAATACACCACTACGTTATCTCTATTATAGACGTATTATATCATACCGGTTCGGTTCATACCTATTTCTGGACGTTCATGCGGTGCTGGAGGATGGTTGCAACCCGGGAAAAGGTACAGTACCATGCGGAGTCTTCGGGGATACGTGAACGCTGCTTCTCACGCGGAGTTGTGCTGTACCTCCCCGAGTCCGCGATGAAGTCGAAGCTCGGACACATGTAACATAGGAGCCCTAGAGAAAAAAATCCCCTTTTTCTTTACCCCGGGCCCTCACCGAACGGGAGTCTAATGCCAGAACGGAAGCACTGTTGTTATGCAAATTCTCCAATATGCCAAGACTGCTGGAAAATCAAGCTTTGACAAGACGGGGAATGACTCAATCCCACGCATATGTGATGATCTCTTGTTTCGTGCAAAATCATACCCTCATGCCCCTCGTGACTGTAGGTCTCTATTGATATGGATTGAGCCGGTCTCAGTATACTCTAGTGCTATTAGAATGTCGAATCGAGACGTGATAAATTCTATTCTGTATTCGAGTTCTAAGTATATATAACTTTTCTGATTCCGTCGGCAAAAAGCAGCCCAGAACACAAGACATGAAACCACACGAACCAGCTCGGTATGGACTTGCCACCGGCTCTGGGGTCGCTTCTTATATGAGAGAAGGTCATTTTAACTCGATCTTCCCCGTCCTTGTACTTCCGAGTGACCTCGAAGCGATGTGAGGCAGCAAGACCTTGGGATTTGGTACGTCCTGCGTACTCAGCGAACGCGAAGTTAGGCCGGGGAATATGGATTGAATCCGGAAAACAGATATGTGGTGATCTTCAGTGCAAGCACTAGTGTCGAATAGGATGAATAGTCCGAAGAGGGTACTTCCCAGTGGAGGGAAAGTATCCCGGGAGAGCGAATCCAACTTCCAGATAGGAGGTGTTGATGGGTCTGAACTAGAGGTTTTGATGGCCAAAATCACTGTTTTGATAGGTTGGAGGTCAGTAATACAGTATTTAAAGTCCAGATGCAGTATCATACATTCATAGTGAATAGAACGCTGTATCAAAGGGGCAATCCACCTTTCCGGTGTCAAGATCCATCCTCCAAAAGCGCCTTTGGTGAATCTGGCAAAAAGCTCTTCGTCGAAAATTCCAGCTGGGAGTTCTCGTGTTGAGATCCGGAGACTGTAAGATTCCTCATCTATAGGACCATCTTGAGGATTCAAGATCCTCGAAGAAAAGGATTTGGAGTGACCTGGCGTGGCCTGCTATGTGAAATCCATATTCCGACAGATTGTGCAGGTACACGATACCATAACCGACAGAAGCTGCAAGCACTATGCGAGCTGGGACTTTGAATCCCATGATGCATTAGATAAGATGCTTAGAGAAGAAATTCTACTGTGACCTTTCGACGAATAGATTTTGTATATGTATGGATACAATTGACGTGGGCACCCGACAGTGCTGTCAGATGGATTCTCGGAAAAACTAGGAGGCTGTACGCAGCGTTCTGTGGTAAACATTCTCTGTGAATTTTCTCTCCCTAACACAGTTCATATAACACCGAAGGACGAAGATGAGGGTTCAGAAAAGTCCAGATTCTTAAGCCCCACTGCGGGGCGTCTATCAGACCTTTGGTTCTTAACTCCGCGCCTTCCCCTAACTCCGTTTACTATGTACTCGCCGATTTACCCCTTCTTACACTCTGAACTTTTTCAACTTTCGCACACTTTCTTACAGTATGTGAAGAGCATCCAGAATCTGAGACTTTGCTTGTTGTGTACTCTTCCTTGTCTATATACTTTCCTTCCCTTTCACTCGATCATGATTCAATTTCACTCTCCCTCACAAATTCTCTTGTGGGCATAATATAAAGGAAATATAAGTTATGAATCTTTTCAATTTTTCTTATCGGCTTTTAGTCCACCAAGCCTTAGGTTGTGTGTCTGCTAATTCAATGGCTGGCCTGAACAGATGCTAGTGATAGATATAGCCAAGCTTCTATATAATCCAGAAGCGGGAAGTTGCTTTGGATCTACAAAAGGTATTTATGTATCTACGGAATACTTCGGAAGCAAATAAGTAATTTCGCATTCTGGCCCTTAAGACCACTCTTATCCCCGGAAACAAGTCCCACTTATACAAAACTGACTTTGCATTCTCGATATCTGTTTCGAAGCCTCAAATCAAACATATATAATGACTCTCCCCGTTCATATCCGACTTAGACACAACGCAAGCAAGACAGGAAAGAAGAAAGCTATTATTATCTCACAAAGTCATATATAAGAACGAAAACATGAAGTTCTTCGACGCTCCAGCACCCAACCCCATGGCCGTCCGCCTATTCGTCCTCGAACGCGGCGGTCTTGCCTTTGACGTCGAAACGGTGGATATCATGAGCCTCCAGAACCGACGCCTCGCCTACCGGGCGATCAACCCGCGCGGCGAGGTCCCCGCACTGCAACTCGACGACGGCACTGTCCTGACCGAAACTACCGCCATCTGCGAGTACTTCGACGAGATCGCACAGGGGGGCGTCTCCCTCTTCGGCGACACGCCCGCCCAGCGCGCCGAGACGCGCATGTGGCTCCGCCGTATGGACCTGGAGATCTGCCAGCCCGTCATCGCCTGGTACCGAAATGATCCCGCCACGCTGGACTTCTACAAGGGCAACCGACTCCCCACGCCGGAGGCGCGGGTAAATCAGAAAGTGGCGATCAACCAGGCGCTGAACCTGCTGGATGATCAGCTTGAGGGAAAGACCTGGTTGTGCGGGGACCGGTTCTCCGCCGCCGACGTGCACTTCTATGGACTGATGAAGATGATGAGCATGCACGTCTCGGAGTGGATGCTGTTACCGGGTCGAGAGAACTTTTTGGCTTATTGGAAGAGGTTAGATGAACGGGAGGCGTCGCAGAAGGCGTTGCAGAATTTCCCGGCTAAGGTTGTTGTATAATTTGAACTAGTTTCGGGTGATGCTTGATTTCTCCAGTTTGTAATTCCCTAGATGTTTCTGTTCTAGATTTTCTTGTGAATAATCTATATTCCGTCGTGCCAAGGATATCCTATTCAGAAATTTGCGTTTAGCACTTCTCAAGAGACAGGGAGGTGTCAATTGAGTTGGCTGTCACTGAATAGATCTCTGGCAGTCATCCAGAACTTTACGTTGCATCTTGTAATTTGCGGCACCTGCTATATTTGACATCTAATGCACCTTGTCTCTGCAGAAACTATATATTCTTGAACAGAACCTGATTTGAAGGTGTTTAATGCTGTGTTATTACAATCTGCTATTACTGTATCCAGACATCCGGGAAAAAAAAGCAATGATACAATTTTTTTAAAAAATGTTGACTATGTTTTCAGGCTAATCATACTTCCGGTGTTTCGCATATTGATTGGTATGTTTCTACTCTTGGAGTATCTACTCTTGGGGATTAGTTTAAATTGTTGGATATATTGGGAGGATGTAATAGTTCGAGACCGGCCTAGTATCAGCCATTTGCGAAGCTCCTTCATACGCAACTATTCTTAGGCAATATCCTAAAGTTCTTCAACCCTTTCTGAATATTGTCAACAAACCGGCGGCCAACACCAACTTTTATTCTACGCATGATGAAAAATTCCGAGTCCTTTTCTCTATAACTTTGCTCGAGATCAAATCAAGTTGTCAATGCTAGGTCGCAGGTTTTCCTAATATTATAAACGTTTTAAGTTTCACTCTTAACTGCTGGCAGTGGCTATATTCTTCTACTGCTAAATCAAGCGGCAGGTCAGGGATACAAAGTGTATCAATCATGTTTGCATTTGTTTGCGGCGGCATAGGTGGAATTGACATGTAGCCAAAAGAATGTCATGTGCCTCAATGAATCAATCAAGCGTTCAAGAATCGTGTGTTATCGTGGCATGTGTAGTAAGTTGATACATTACTGTCATAATACTTTGAATTACATAGTATCTTGCTTCCAACCAAGTGTATCTGTTTACTATACCAACCGTATGTAGACAAGTGCTCTCAGCATGGGGATTGGAAATAATCTTTCAAGAGTCTGGGTAGGCATGGTAGTTATGCAAGGCACTGTAATAGTCAGGTTGGCATTGGATTCACTCTCTATCGCGACTGAGCTAGATGTCTGTGTCTACTCCGTAGGCCGAGCAGATATAAGGGTCTCCAAGATGCCAAGCCACGGGATACCCCTCATTTCTCTCCGAAGCACCCCGTATTTCATTTCATCAGCCTCCTCCGGCCAACGTGATGGCGGACAAAACTTCTCACCTACCAAAACATCTACCAAAGCATCCATCAGGACCATCAGGACTTCAGTTGCTCGATCACACACAATCATGACAGCACCCAGCCCCGTCGACGCTCCCTCTCATATCCTCCAACTCCTCGCCGACCTCCACCAGAAGTCCCTGGACCAAGAGGCTCTTCTCTCCAAAACCGGCAAGGTCTTTTCCTCGAGCATCCTGAGCGAGCTCCAAGGTCAGGACCCTACCATCGCCACCCCTACGAATCCCAAAGAGCAGTTTGACCGCCTCATGCTCGACAAGTTCATCGCTCTGGACCAAGATAAATGTCAGTTCACCTACCAGCTGATCACTGCAATGGGCGCCACGAATGTCGTCGAAGCCGGTACTAGCTTCGGCGTCAGCACTATCTACCTGGCCCTGGCCGTTGCGAAGACTACTGCCCGTACTGGAAAATCGGGCATTGTGATCGCTACCGAGAAGGAGGCCTCCAAAGCGGCGGCGGCACGGAGGTACTGGGCGCAGTGCGGCCCCGAGGTGGAACGGCACATTGATTTGCGCGAAGGGGACCTGTTAGAAACATTAAAGGGCGGATTGCCGGAGGAGATCGATCTACTGCTTCTTGATAGTAAGTTTTGTGATATTTGCAACCCCATTGGACCGGTTGGGCTGACATGAAACCCATCAAAGTCTGGTCTGCGCTGGCCTTGCCGACGCTGCAAACGGTCTTGCCTCGTCTGCGCCGCGGTGCAGTGGTGCTCACGGATAACACCGTCTCGGGGGCCAAAGGATATGCCGATCTTTTGGCATTCTTGCGGTCCCCTGAGAATGGCTTCCAGAACATGACGCTGCCCTTTTCCAATGGCTTTGAGATGAGTGTTTACTTACCGTGATTGGAGCAGAGGACGCTGTCGTTGTCCATGTAGAAACTGAGTAATTGACAGTATGTACCGCTTTTTGAAAGGCTGTTTTGTGATATTGTCCGGGTACTGTACTGTATCGTAATATTCAGAGAAGAAGGCGGCTTAGTAAGGCGGGCGATGGCGTGAATGACCCATCCCTAATTCGAATTTGCGAGAATTGTCTCTGCGATAGAATCTCATCCTTCAATGTCCTCTCACGATGCCAGCGACGAAGAAATTCAGGCTTAGATCCGCTGGGTCAGACCCCAGTGAGTCACAAGAACAGATAAGAGCCTTTCGATGTCGGTTTTGTGCCAAGGATTTTCTTCGCAACGAGCACTTACGGAGACACGAACGGTTACGTATGAGATCCTATCCTCTCACCACAGCAATTCAAACACTCACAGGCCAATCAGATACGAAAGAAAAACCGTTTCGCTGCGTCAGCTGTACTGAGGCATTTACCCGCCGGTATGTGCTGGTCTTACACATCATTACATGTCAGGACAATCAACATTGAGATAATGCCACAGCGACCTGCTGGCCCGTCATACTCGAATGTCCCATAACATCTCCCCAACTGGTGGCGATACCCAGACTTCAGATGGCCCTGTCACTCCTGCCACTACGCATGATACTAACCAATCGGTACCGGTGGCCAGTGTAGACGGCAGGGCCCCTGTGCTGGATGGTTCTTCCCGGGCTTTCACATCTCCAGACAGCGGTTCTATGTTACCCCAAGGAATGTTAGAGCCCCCCCTTAGCTCAAATTCTTCGTTGGTCGATCCTCTCCTAAGGACGACGGGGGCATCACTCGGCCCGCTGCATACACCATGGCCAGAACCAACCAGTAATTTCGGGGACTTTGCTTTCTTCATCGACAGTATGGCGATGCCGTACGGAAACATGAACCCAACGCTATCAATGGATCAGCCCATCTTGCCCTTCTCGTCAATTTCGCTCTTCTCTGATGGCACCCGGACTCAATCGTCACAGCTTCAGGCCGACATGCCAGACTCCGTGGGGGCCGATCCGCAAGCGCCGCGATTGTTTGATGACTTCACCTCCACATTCCCCTCCTTCGACCCTCCTCCTAAGTCAAATGCGGAGCCATGGAAAGTCACTCAGGAAATCTGGGATTACTTTCTCACGCAGATACAGAGCTTTGCGGCACTACTTCCTCCGCAATTCTTTCTTCCGTCCCGTCACACGATGACTCGCTATATCACCACTTACTTTACCGGGTTTCACCGACATCTACCCTTCCTCCATGTCCCGTCGTTCTCGCCCATCAAGTGTCCAGTGGAGCTGGTTTTAGCCATGGCGACGATTGGGGCGCAGTCAGCCTTCGATCACGCAAACGCCATCATGTTTTATCGGACCTCCCTGGCCATCGTCCAGGAGCGGCTGCAGCGTAGAAAGACCCAGCAACGGGTCAAGTGTTTTCCTGCGCCAGCGAGAGATCCCGCCGAGCCACAAACAGATCAATTTGACCCGCTACCCCCGGCACAAACGCTCCTTATACTGATGGCGATGGCGACCTGGGGCAACTCTCACGCGATCTTCAATGAAGCTGTCGGACTGCAAAATACTCTTGCCAACTACATCCGCAATGAAAAGCTACTGGCGCCGCCGCCTCCACCAGACCCATCTTGGGCTTCCTGGGTCCAGGCCGAAGGCATGAACCGCACCATCAACATAATCTTCTGCTTCTTCATCTTCCACACCATCGTGTATGACACCCCGCCTGCGATCCTGAACTGCGAACTACAAACCCGTCTCCCCTGCCGAGAGACTGTGTGGGAGGCCCCCAACCAGGCCGACTGGATCGAAGCCCGCAAGAGCCTGCCTGCAGAGCCCACCTTCCAATCCGCATTCTCCCGCCTCTTCGTCGAGCAGCAGCAGCAGCAGCTCACCTCAAGCCTAGCCACGTACCATTCGCTCGGCGGATACACCCTAATCCTCGCGATAATCCAACACATCTACTTCCTCCGCGCCACCAATCACCACCGGCAGCAGATCGACGGCTGCCTCAGCCCCCGGGCAACGACGATACCCCCACCAGCCATCGCGGCCGTCGAGCAGGCCCTCAAAAACTGGCAGCTGGGCTGGTCGCGCGACCCGGAATCGTTCCTGGGGCCCGGCGGGCCCAGCGGCCCGATCTCCTTCAACGCGACCGCCCTCCTCCGCATGGCGTACATCCGGTTGAGCATCGACGTCGGGCCCTGGCGGGCCCTCACCAGCCACGATCCAGGGGAGATTGCGGCGTCGATGTATGCGTATCATCGCCAGCACTCCCACCACCACCACGATGTCCACCACCGGCTCACCCGCACCGTCCTCTACTCCGCCCACGCCCTCAGCATCCCCGTCAAGATCGGCGTGAACATCGTTGCCCGCAATCAGGCGTTCGCGTGGTCGCTCCAGCATGCGCTATGCGCGCTCGAGTGCGCGTTTGTCACCAGTCAGTGGTTGCTAGCCATGGAAGCGCGGCGATGCGATACCGACGCCACGCTCACTTCGGCCGAGGAGCATGAGCATCATGGCGTCCCGAGAGATTCAGGCAGTGATCAGGAGAGGGGGGAGGCGGAGCGGTTGCTGGCGTACATCAAAGACATGGTGGCGGAGGCGGATCCGGCCGGCGAACTGGCGGCTCGGGGGGGTCGAGGCGGTTCCCCGCACGTGGATCTCTGCGTTCACGTCCTCAAAATCTGGCAGAAGCTGTTGAGTGGTTATGCGGTATGGGATGTCGTCCGCTTGATCGGACGGGTGTTGGAGGCCTATTGGCGGATTCTGGAGGGAGGACTCGCATCCGAGGTCGGGGATTCCGGGTGAGCAGTCGGTAACGGGTCCGAGGATGACTCGTCAGCTGTGCACTCCTCTTCCACTCAATAGCATAAGAATCGAGAATTTCATGGTATGCATTGGAAATATCGAACATGCTTGGCCCGGGTGCAGGCATCGATTGCTACATGGCACCAAAAAGAAATTCTAACCTAACCGAGCGCTGACCCCGTTGCACCCCTCGATCGACTTTCAGGTCCACCATCAGCTCTGAGTGAACAGATCCCCTCGCACATACTTAAGACCGGTATCGCAGCCCACGGTAACCACCGTTCTCCCGGGCCCTACTTCCTTGGCCAGCTGCAGCGCGGCGACCACGTTCAGACCGGAAGAGGTGCCCACGAGAAGACCTTCCTCCCTCGCCAGCCGTCGGCACATGGCCCGTCCCTCCGCTTCGTCGATGGCGCGGGCCTCATCATACCAATCCCGGTTGAGCAGAGGCGGGGGAAAGCCAATGCCGATCCCCTCCACCGAATGTTCCCCGCCATACCCCTTGGTCAATGCCGGCGCTGAAGCCGGCTCCAGGACTGCGACACGGCACCCCGGCCACCGCTGCTTCAACGTCCTTCCGGCCCCCATCACCATGCCGGCCCCGCCGATCGCCCCGCAGAAGGCGTCAATTTCTCCCGGGATCTGCGCCAGCACCTCACGGCCCAGTGTCTCGTAGCCCGGAAAGACATCGGGATTGCTGAACTGGTCGACGTAGTAGTACCCGGCGCCCTGGGCGGCGATCTGCCGCGCTCGCTCGCGCATCGCGGGGATCAGCCGCGGTGTGATCTTCCCGGATCCGCTGGGCACGATGTCGAGATCCGCCCCGAACGCGGTCATCGTGTTGAGCTTCTCCGGCGCAAACGCATCGGACGAGACCACCCGAAAGGCATACCCCTTGACGGCGCAGACAAAGGCCAGCGAGGACCCCGTGCTGCCGCCCGTCGCTTCCACCACGGTCATCCCGGGCTGCAGATCCCCGCGCCGCTCCGCTTCCTCGATCACGGACTGCGCCATGCGATCCTTGTACGAGCCGGTCGGGTTCAGGCTCTCCAGCTTCATGAATACCCGGGCGCTGTCGGGAGGAACCACGTGCGTGAGTTCGACACATGGCGTGTTACCGATCGCGCCCAGGGCGCTGGTGGTGCTAGGTCGACTCGACATGCTGTGGCTCAGAGAAGACGGACGATGCGATGCGTAGTGTACGGAGGGAAGGGGGTGAAGAGAGCGAACGAATTGTTGGGATCAGGTGATTGGAACTTGGGTGTGAAAAGCAATTGAACTTGTTTTTGCCATTTTACTAGGTAGACCACTATGTTACGGTACTGCATGGGCTTTTATGTGTACAGTATTAGGGCAGGAGCACTCAGGCTGCATCTATCTATTGGGGTTCCGCTGAATCGGGACAACTTGCGCTTCTCCAAAATGCCAAGCCAGCCTTACCGTGGAGACAGACTAAGGAGGCGGACGGTTCGGCAAAAAAAAAAAATGGTATCGCCCCTCGTCATCTCCGATCCTGATTTCCTTTTCCCTTTAAGTTGGAATTGGTAACATGTGCGGCGGGGTGGACTGAACCATGGCCACCACCCGCCAGACACAGTGTACAAAACACGCTGAAGCCCATCGGGGAGCAGGGGTCAACGTCCGGGGACAGGTTAATTGACGTAATGTATAAATCCTGTCTCTTCCGTTGGAATACTTGACTGTATCTAGCCAGAACAGCAGAACAGCAGAATAAAGCAAAGCCTGCTGCCGAAGATTGTCTCGTTTCACCTCGCAAATCCCTCTGTGGCTGTACTACCTTCAGAATATGACGGATTCGTCGGGACCTGAAAATGCACCGCCCTCCGCCCATCGAAAGCCCTAAGAGGGACCACTCCCGTCGGTACGTCACGCCTTGTAGCCCGGGACAACCAGCTTGGCATGGTCTAACCCCGCTAGACACTACGTTCTGATCGTGTTGTCCGGATTCATGCGCAACTTCACCGCGTGTGGGATTGTCTTCGCCTATGGGGTTTACCAAGCCAAGTATGAGAAAATGGCTACCCGCCACGGCACTCCCTTCACCGGCGCCTCCTCCGCCGAGATCACCCTAATCGGGAGCTTGTCCTCGGCGATAATGAAGCTCGGCGCACCCTTTGTGGTGGCATGGTGCAAGTGTTTCAGTCCCCGCATCGTAGGATGCGTGGGCGGCCTCATATTCGGGGTGGCGAACATCCTTGCCAGCTTCGGCACCGCGGCCTGGCACTTCCAACTCTCGCAGGGGCTGCTTCTCGGCATCGGCAGCTGTCTCTCATAATACATGCCTTCGATGATCGTACCACCAACATGGTTCTCCGAATGCCGCGGCCTCGCCCTGGGTTTCATTTCGGTCGGCACCGGCATCGGGGGTCTGATGTTCGCCCCCGTGATTCAGGTCTGTATCTCCGCCCTCGGCTTCCGGGATACACTCCGGTCTACTATATCTCTTCGTACGGCCAGACGTTGGGCTACAGTGAGTCCGAGGGCGCCAACTGGACCTCTCTGAGCAACGTGTGCAATGCGATTGGGAAGGTCGCCGGACCTGCCTGCGGCGAAGGCCTGCTTCATCGTGTTCACTGTTCTGTATGGCCTGTTCGCCAGCGCCTATATCGGGCTGTCCTCCCCGGCCCTGGTCGAGCTCTTCGGTCTTGAAGACATGCCCCGCATCACCGGCATCATGTACATGATGCAGGGCGCTGCCGGGTTGGTCGGCACCCCCGTGGCGGGGCTCCTGGTGCGCACGTCCAACGGTAAGACCACCTCGCGCAGCTACCTGGATATGGCGATCTTTGTCGGCGCCTTGATGGTCGCGTCCACCCTGGCGGTCGCCTGGGTTCACGTGGAGCAGGGATTTGGTCGTGTTCGTGGGCATTATTCGTGGGTGTGGAAGCTCTAGGGTTTAGGCAGGTAAGTATGGGATATCTATCAAAGATAAATCATATATTGAAGGCGTCATCTCATTGGTAATAGGCCACAGCCGTGCTGCTATAAGCTGGATTAATGGTTATAATTTCTAGATATTCTGTGATGAGCTCAGGGCCCCTGTTGTCCTGGTTCAATTTAGTAGGTTCTTCAGCCAGGCAGGTATACTACAGGCAGCAGACTTGATAGCCGTACTACGGAGACCAAATTGAAGAGAAATAATAGAAGAGCTCGAAAAACAGCGGGCACCTGCGCCCTATCAACTAGACCTCTGGATAGCACGGCTCGCAATATGTACAGCTTGTTTTCCTAGAATGAAGTTTATCTACTTATACCCCCCCCAAAATAGGCCACTTGTAGCTGACGAACTACAGTTGATTAGTACAGCTTCTAGAAAAATAGGGAGGGGAGGCACTGTAGCTCTATTCTTTTGTTTTTGTTGTGTTTGTCAAGCAGTGGCCTTCAGGGGTTGTGCTGGCGATCCTGCCCCGGCCTCTCCATTGTAAGTGACTTGGTCAATGTGTTGGAATAGCACCGCACACTAAGTAGCCACTGTACAAGGTCTTCTCCCAGCAGGGGCTTCAAAATCCACCAGCTGAGTCACCGCCGAACTGCGCGCAGAAGGGACCGTGTCACGTGACACAGTCACAGTCGTAGCATTTGAGACAGCCGAAGTTCTATTCAAGGAGGTTAGAGTAAGCTTTTCCATGGCTACCTCTATAGAGCGCGGTGTCCTTCTGCTAGACTTCATCAAGAGCTATTCTGAGGAATAGTAGGGCACATCGCACGCAGCCCTGAGTCTCTGGACTGTACTTACGAGAAGCACCTATCGGAATAAGTCTACCTCTTGCCAATGATGGTGCATGGCACTAAGGTAACTCCTGAGCATCATCTCCCCTGCCAGGTGCGCTGCTGAAGAGTCGCTCTTCCAGGTCCTTGGACCGAATGGTTTTATCTCAATCTGCTCACTGGTTCTGGGGTGCTCAGCTGTTCTTGATGCCTCAGGTTCATAAGTATCGGAAATACCTGAGTCCCCGCTTTATGCAGCTGTTGTGATTGGCTACCTCGTCTACATCTGCTTTCTTATGCTGCTTTGATTCGCTGGACATACTGCTGATTAATTTTCAGCTATGTAAGCCATTCCCACGCATTTGTTCCTCCAAGATACAAAACATCTGTACTTCACCTTACATTATCTTTGATTCAATCAACATGATTCGCTTGATGCGACCCTGATTCAGTACTGAAGGCTCCCCCAGGGTTCAAAGCACTGCACAGCTTCTCTAGAGCTACGTATCTCGGATACTGCCGAAATGTTCCAACCTGCACGATCTGCCTGCAGGCCAGCAACGGCGCCTCGCGGGCATGGCACTAAAACCCGGCTGATTGAGACCAATCGAGATCCAGCGCAGTGATTGGATTGGAGGGGGAAAGACCCCTGTCACGTCAGTCTACTGCTATCGAGGCAGCCTACTGCTAGACCCCATTATTTAAGAGAGCCAGATCTCGCGCAATCGTCCATCATACGTTTCCTGCCAAATTCCCAATTCCCAACTCCCATTTCCCAACTCCCAACTCCCTACATGGAGTCACCGATCGAAACAGCTATTCTCTCGAAGCCTCAAAGAAAGGCGTTCTCGAAGAGATCCCGCACCGGATGTCGGACCTGCCGGTAAGTAGTCTGTCTGCCTTGGACTTGACAGACTGGCTGAGATTAACTAAAAAAAACCTTGATTGGCGCAGAGCCCGCCGTGTCAAATGCGATGAATCCCCTGGTGCATGTAACAACTGCACAAGTACCGGTCGCACTTGCGCGTATGACATGCAACGGCTTCCGCCAGCAGGTGGTCGTAAGAAAACCACCGCCAAAGCCATCGTACTGTCCGCTCCTAACGGCGCATCTGCCACCATCCGCGCCGCCATCGCAGCCAATTTCCAGTGGAAGGTGACCTCGGATGAGAGCCGCTGTCTCTCCTTCTTTCAGCACCGTTCTGTTCCGCAACTCGTGGGCTATTTGGACTCGCCTCTATGGCGGGAACTGATTCTCCGCTTGTCCTGCACGGAACCCGCGGTGTACCATGCGGTCGTTGCACTTGGGGCAGTGAGCCAGGCCAACGAGATGGCAGGCCGTACTCCAAGGCCCGGGCAGCAGCACCTGCTGCGGGATAACTGGTACAGCTTCGCGCTGGAACAGTCCTCACGCTCATTTGCTCTCATCCATAGGAGACGCAGGTCGCACGATCCGCAGCTCCAGGAAGTCATTCTGGTCTGCTGTCTGCTTTTTATTATTTGCGAATTACTGCGTGGGAACGTCACCGAGGCCACCTTCCATCTGCAAGGAGGGCTGCAGATCTTGCATACGATGAATATCGAGCGACGCTCATCGGGGCTAGAACTCAGCTCCGGTGGAGTGGACGAGTGTGTCGTGGAGTCCTTCATGAACTTCCAAGAAGGGTCAATCTACTATGGTCTGAAGGAGCCCCTGCGTTTCGACAGCCAGTTCGTCTACGACCAACCATACGAGGCGTACCTGCAGCCCTTCCAGAGCCTCTCCTACGCACGCAGGGCCTTCCGGCCACTCCAACACACCGGCTTCGAGCTGATCGCGACGTGTATGTCGGCGTCCGAGGCCGACATCGCGAGCAACTACTCCACAATCCACTTCCAGCAGCACCGGCTGATCGCCCTGCTCACCCGCTACTTGCAGGCGTTGGACGACTTCTGCCTGCGCACGTTCGGGATCACCTCCTTCACCTGCCCCGTCATGGCCACGAGCCGGGACCCCGCGCGCCGCAGGGAATACCGCGAGCTCGAGCTGACGCGGCTCACCTGCCTCGCGCTGCTCCTGGGGCTGAAGACCGCCACGTACAGCAAGCGGCAGCCGTCGGTGCCGGACCGACACCTCTGCGAGCGGAAGAGCCTGATGGCCGCCGCGCAGACGGTCATGCGCAAGTTCGACGGGCCGGACCGCCCCGCGTTCGCGCCCACCAGCACCATCGTGGCGGCCGTGTACATCGCCGCCCACGTGTGCCCGGACCACACCTTCTACTGCCTCGCCAGCGACCTGCTGCGCTCCTGGAGCTCCGACGAGGGCTTTATGAGCTCGACCATGAACGCCAAGATCCTCGACGAGTCGCTCAAGCTGTACCTGGCGCAGGTGTGGCGCAGCGCCGCCCCCTTGCCGCCCGGGGTGACCTTCACCACGGACGCGGCGGGCCTCCAGGTCACGGCCCACCTGACGTATTGCGCGGATGGGGTCGAGAAGCGCCGGTCCATGGTTCTCGAGGGGGATGAGTCCCTCGTGGCGGAGCTGCGGGCCATCGACAACTCTCGGGATTGGGCGTGTTCGCGCGCCTTGGGGTTGCTGGAGAGGAAAAGTTACTGTGAGGACTGATCGGTATATGCATTTGCACTCGGACACTATAGATAACCTCTAGACCATGAATTTGTATATATTCGATGTGAGTCCCTGTTGTAAGAGCGAAAATCAAGCTTACAGATCTGCATTCACCCAGCTGCGCTGATGTGTCATGGTGCATGGATCTATGGTTCGTCCACGGCTGAACCATCCCTGCGAATTTCTCGTAACCGGATCTCTGAGCTTTCAAGAGTAGTAGGTAGCCCAATTGACTATGCGCGTGATGCCCCGATGGTCCTATCATGACCCATTGAAATAACCAGATCAGACTGTAGGAATCACCATGCATCCTAGGGAGTAAGGGAGCAGGGTCCGTCTACGAACCAGATCACCTGGACTCAATTGAGGCAGGTGGTATATAAGTCCTTTCCCCCTTTCTACTCTCCTTGTTGAATGAAAAGCATCACTGACATTTAGTCTACTCGCTACTAAGCATAAACTTTGTGGAAAGCAAAGCCGAATTGCGCAAAAATGTCCTTGGGTGATATTTTTCCCAAAGAGTAGCAGAAGCCCTGTGTTCTTCGTCTGCCTAGCCTCTGGTTCCCATCATGCGTCACACTGCAGATAAATCAAGACTTTCCAAGGAAGATGTTGCACAACTTCTCAGTCGCTCGATCCTGTGCGACCGG
This sequence comes from Aspergillus uvarum CBS 121591, assembly GCF_003184745.1. Classification (NCBI taxonomy): domain Eukaryota; kingdom Fungi; phylum Ascomycota; class Eurotiomycetes; order Eurotiales; family Aspergillaceae; genus Aspergillus; species Aspergillus uvarum. Next base: position 77,121 of record NW_020291335.1, read on the forward strand.
CATGTTTGATGCTGTGCGAATTTCAGCTCTGGAACTTGCGTGGCTGCTGTCGCACTGCAGATGGTTCATGTATCCACCGTACGTGAGGGACGATTTACATCGACTTTATCTCAAACAACTTTTGATGAGACGGCCGGTCACGTCGTCGCGGTTAGTGGAGACTCGTGGCTGCTGTTATTGCGCATCGCCTTCGTCCACTCACCAAAGGGGCGCGAGTCTGGCTAAGGTTCTCGCCGATCGGTCTCAATCAGGACTACGATCGTCGCAAGACGGCCATCGAGCTGAGTCTGATGGTTTCGCAAGCAGGCGGAAAGCTGAACAGTGGGTTCAAAATGGTCGGCGGTGGTTCTCGCTGATGCAGTCCCAGTCAGCTTCACATTGCTTTTGCGAGGCAGGACTAGTGGTTTGCAGGGCTCTCTGTAAAGCTAGTTCGCCAGGGTTGTTATTCTTTGTGGAAAGGCTGCCAATTGCATACATATATGAGTCGTGTCTCAGATGTTCCAGCACAGTGGTTCCAGTCTCATTCCAACCTCCAATCTGCTGGGACTTAGTCACGGACATTCTACATTTCCTCGTGGTAACGCGACAGGCTGAGACTTTTGACTGCATCTCTGCCTTCCCAGCCTTGCCTCTAAGGCTTGCAGCATGCGTTCTCAAGATGAAGTCGATCTAGAACGGAAACCCTTACTCGACCGACGCTCGCGAAAGCTCTTCCAGATCCTAAATTACAACTGGGCGATTTTCCCGTGCACAGCCTTTCTATCGTTCCTAGGTACGCGCAAGGCCTGTCTCTGATTATCTCATGCTTACTGGTCCGTTGTAGGGGTATATTTTCTGATGGTGTGGGCGGGTGTCCCCGAAGCAATTGTGCAACCGGGGGTGCTCTGGACGCGCGACTGCACGATCATTACCCTCATCATCACCCCGTTCCTCCTCGCCCAGTTCCCCCCCTACTACATCCTCTGGGGCATGTGTCTCCCCATCCGGCCGTTCTCGTACACCCAGGCCCCAAAACAGCGGCCCTTCCGCAGTCTGCGAGTCGTGCTCGTCACCAAAGCGACCAACATCCAGGGAAGTACTGTCACTGCAACATCCCTCTCCCTGTACTGACCAAAACAAAAGACCGTCCTCCACACCGTCGAGCTCTGGAAACCCCTCAGCCAAGCCTTCCGCCTCAGCTTCATTGTCGTCGTCGACTCAGCCCACAACCCCTTCACCACCCTCCTCCCCAGCTGGGTCGAGCAGCTGCAGTGCCCGCCTTCTTTCCAGGCCGCGCGCGCCACCCACAAGGCCCGAGTACTGGAATGGTACCGGCGGCACAGCAGCCTCACCGACCGGGACTGGGTGCTGCACCTGGACGAGGAGACGGAGATCGACGACTGCCTCATGCAGGCGTGTTTGGACTTTATCGAGCGGGGGAGCGATGATATTGGGATGGTGCGCACTTGTCCTATGCCTTTACCCCAACCCCTTCTTTCTCAATCTCTCTCGCCCTCCCTTTTCATGCAAAGCCCTGACTAAAGAAAGGGAACAATCTACTACAACGCCTCCTCGCACTGGAAACATCCCTTCACCACGGTCGCCGAGATCCTGCGCATCGCCGAGAACTTCGGCCGGTATCAGCTCCCCGTGCGGTTCTTCCGGCAGCCGTTGCTCGGGTTCATGCGCGGCAGTTTTTTGTTGCTGAACGGCACGGTCGAGAACGCTGTGACTTGGGATACGGACTGTTTGACGGAGGATCATTGGTTCGCGTATTATGTACGTGCCCTTCTCCCTGCACTCCCGTGTCCGGGTGCGAGAGTAGGGCGTGAGCTTTTAGCACAAGCCCTACAGACGACTGATTGACGGAGGATAGGCCGCAAAGCAAGGCTTCACATTCGGATGGCTGAACGCGATCGCCCGCGAACAGGCACCCTCCACGCTGGGCGATCTGCTCCGACAGCGCCGGCGGTGGTACAGCGGAGAGCTGATGATCCCCAGCTGGGCGCTGCGCGTGATGGTGATGTTCAACACGTTGGAGTTTGTGGCGCATTTCTGCTTGTATGTGCCTCTCCCTCGCCTCTAGCTATGCTGGGATTGCAGCTCTCGTCTTTGTTTATATAAAGAAAGATTGCTGATATTATGGGGGAGAATGATGACCATGATCTACGGCGGCTGGACCATCTCCGTCTCCTACGGCTTCTTCGTCTGGACCACCTTCAACCTGGCCGTGCTGCTGCACGGTCGCGTGGTCGCGTGTCTGATGGAGGATCTGGACTGCCATGCCACGGCACTGCTGGATATTCCCCTACATGTCGTGCTGACGGTCGTGCTGGCGCCGGTGGTGGATTTGGTGCAGGCGGCGACGTTCCTTTCGGCGGTGGTGTGGCCGACGAGGGAGTTTACGGTCATTCGGAAGGATTAGCTGTCGCTGGGAAGAGGTTGGTTGTGGTTTTGTTGCTTTGTTATTGTTGTTGTTCTGTTTTGTGAGGGTAATGTTTGCGGGGGTGGATGAAGTTCTGTTGCTGGTGAGTGCTTGAGATATTGTTGTGCATCCTCTATACTAACTGCTATCTTACTCCATGCTTGAGTATTTGCACTGAATCAACCACCCACTACCCAGGAGGGACAAAAGGAGAGTAAATGGAGTAGTAACCCAGCTCACCATTCCAACCAAGCCCTGTCGCAATCTCAATTACTCTGAACCCCACACCCACACATCTACACCCACGTGTTTCCAACTCTTGCCTTTGTTCTTTTAGTCGCATCACGGCCAGTGATATGAGATGAGTTGGCATAAGTATGGGCAACCGGACTGGACTGTATTCTGGTTCTGCCTCTAGGGCCGGGGGGATACCCAATTCGACTGCATCGGGGTCCGGTTCATGCATAGTTCGGGGACCATGTAGCGAGGGGCTATCTGAGTGTGTGCTATACTGATTGTTGTCGTGGCCGTCGTGGCAATGCTATTTTACCGTCGTGCCCTGCCTTGTTTTCTGATTTTATTCTTACGATGCTGGGCGGTGCGGATCTAGTGAGGTGTAAAAAGCGCTGTGTTCATTGTGGAGGATATTGATCCTCATCCTGTTTCTGGGATACTCTACATAATTTTATCGTGAGTCTCCACAGGGGAATGAAGGATCAAACGCAAAGCATACAGTTGATGTTGGGTATCTAGCAGAGTGCTAGAACAATTGGCACGGGACTGAGGTTCTGGTGTGGCCTGTGCCCTGATGAAATTATATATCTTGCGCAAACCCGGCACAATACCAAAACAGAATCTCGCCACCAACAACGAAACATTAATCCACAGACTCAGACATATGAGAAATACTATCTCTCTATAAAATCAAATAAATCCAGTAGATTTCCAACACAACCACCCATACACCATAGCCCTCAAAACCTAACACACTGCAAACCAGATGTATGCTGCTGATTCCCCACCACGCCCTAGACAAGGTTAGCAAAAAGAGCGGCACCTTCAACAACTTGTCTCGATGGTGTAGTTGGTTATCACGTGGGTCTCATATCGCAGCATATGACTCGGAAGCGCAACTTCTGGGCGATCCCAAGGCCGGGAGTTCGAACCTCCCTCGGGACATTTCTTTTTTTCCCACCACCGTGCTGTAGAGGTGGGATGGTTTTCGTTCTTTCACCTTGTGATTTGATTTTTTTTGTCCCGAAAGAATGGGACTGCACATTGCGTCATTACCTCTGGATACCTTCTTGGTCCCTGGGTCGGTCGTGCTGCCGAAACCTTACGTAGAGTATCATGGTACATACGCACGCGACATCGGGGTTACCGCAGCATGACGATGCAAACTGACTTCCGTTCCCGCTGGGTGGTCTAGTCGAGACACATTTACAGGCAGAAGAGCTTACACAGTTCGGAAAGAATCATCAGCAGAAATCCGTCGCATTGAGCAAATCCCCTCATATAGATCCGAACAGACCAGAAGAATCATCCAAGACCAAGAGTACGTGTTATTGCTCGGGCCGCAGACTTGTACTGTAGTACCCCCACCCGCAAAAACAACTCTTCAGACATCTTTCATTCACCATCACCTAATCTTGCCATAGCCTGTGGGCCGCAAAGTTAGTCATCCAGAATGGGCCTATGGCGCAATTGGTAGCGCGTACGACTCCAGATCGTAAGGTTGCCTGATCGAGCCGGGCTGGGCTCATCCATTCTTTTTTGCCCTTCCCTTTTACACCCGGTAGTTGTACCCTAATTTCCCTCACTTCACAATGGTAGGTAGTACGTAGATAGATTACGATTACATCTCTCGCATATCCCAGCACGAAAGAAACATTAATATTCTGCTAGGCATAATCTAACACTCTAATCTATTATTACCACAGAGAGTAAAAATCTGCTCCGACACAGGCATTCACGCCCACCCCCGCTTCTGCTTCCACTGCATGAACTTGGCGGCGAAAGGGAAGAGCAGGATGGAGAGGGCGATCCAGATGAAGAGGACGGCGAAGTCGAGGCCGATGCGGGAGTGGGTGTCGAAGAGGATGGTGCGAAGGGCCTCGACGACTGTTTTTCCTTCGGGTCAGTATCATCGCGATGTATGCATTCCCAAGGAGGGGAGGGGGACTTACTCCGATGCAGCGGCCACGCGTACCCCCACCGGAAGAACCCCGGCGCCAGATCGATGGCATAGAAGCCCGTGGCGACGTTCGTGATCACCCAGAAGATTAAAAACAGTGAACTCCACGGAAACCCGATGATCATGGCCATGTTCTCGCAGGGAAAGCCCAACGCACACATCCCCACCCAGTTCAGCATCCAGTACACCACGAACGAGCCGTGGCCGTACGCGTTGGGGTTGTCGGCGGGCTCGACGGGCGAGGCCGGCGGGTTGGTGAAGGGGATCTGGAAGGCGAGCGAGACGAAGCTGTAGAACAGCGAGAGGCAGAAGTACGTCCCGATGTTCGAGACGATGCGCCACAGCAGCCACTGCGGGATCTTGAGCGAGGGGCTGTTGGGCGTCTTGAGGAAGCGCAGGTGCACCGGCATCATGAAGGGCGTGTTGAAGAACGCCAGGATGATCAGGTAGATCAGCCCGATGCTGGTCGCCGGGGAGATGACGGCCGGGCCGAAGAAGCGTAGGTCAATTTGCGTGAAGCCGATGGCCGGGTTGAGGGCTTGCGCCGGGGTTTGCGTTAGGTTGGTGCTGGTACTGGCCGTAAGGTTCTGGATCCAGCGCGGCCCGAAGTAGCTGCGCACCGCTTGCTCCAGCCCCCAGAATTCGGGCAGGATGTAGTTGTAGTAGGTGGATTCGTCGCGCGCGCTGATGATGATGAATTCTGCTGCACCGTAGGGGTCGTACGAGGTGTTGCCCCCGGTGACGGCTCCCTGGAGGAGGGCGGTCGCGTTGGCGTTGATGATGATGGCCGCGTAGGCGTGTTCGTCGTACACGCTCTGGCGCACCGCCCACGGGTCGTTGTTGAAGTCCGCCGGCGAGCGGATCGTGTACCCCAGTGCTTCCGGGTTGGTGCGGACGGTCTCCTCGACTACGTGCGTGATGGCTGGGCCCACGATCGGGGTGGTGTTGCGATAGGGCTCCACTTGGCCGTCGAAGTCGACGACCCAGACGGTGAGATTCTGGAAGCGCGTCTCGAGCTTGAATTGCACGGCCCAGAATAGCGACAGAATGCCTAGGATGAAGGTGCAGAGAACCAATACTGCTCAAGGGTCAGTTTTGATGTGCCCTAATTTACCGTCAGTTGGGCCAAACTCACCGGTCTTCCCCCACTGGAGGAAAACATGACGTCGGACTGGCGATAAGGCAGGATCGAAAAACGAGACGCCGGCGGGTGGCGCAGAAGGCTTGACCCCCGTCTCGGCCTTGTCAATGGACTCCTCGGCGCTGCTCATCCTAAAGGAACGGAAGGATTACGAGGCGCAGAGATGGCTTGGATTGATGAAGGCCAAGGATGTAACCAACAAAAAGGGACCAGGCTACCAACTAGCTCCAAGGCAGGCGAGCGGGCGACTTTTAACCCTAAGCATGGCCGATGGCTTGGATGCATCATTTGTCGACGCTGGCTGCGTAATTCGGCCTGTTATCCCCTTCGAGTAATCAAATTCTTATCTCCGGCGCAGATGCAGATCCATGGGTCTCATTGGCCGCGCCTTCGGCCTCGATCGGGGCCCGAAGGGACGCGAGCAAATTTGCTTAGTGACCTTGTTAAAGGGGTCTGGGTCAGGAGACTGAATCCATGGCTCTGCTTGTGCCGGATTCCCGGATCTCGGAAATATTTGCTCAATGCTTACTTATGCTTATACAGTCACCCGCGATCCATCCATCCCTTGCGCTACCCGCATCCTTATCTGATGGATCTATCCTACTATAGATAAATAAGCAACGCCTCGGACTCTTGCACAGTGAAGGTCGCCTGGCCGCTCTGCACCGCCGTCGTCTCCGTCTCCTCCGTGCCTTGCAATGCACACGTCCCGTTGGCAAATGTCTGTCCCCCGATGGTGATGGCCCCCGCTCCCACGGTCGTAGTCGCCGCATCTCCCGTCAGTCGCTTGGCTGATACGGTGGTCGAGGACAGGCCGCTCAAGGTGATGTTGACGCTGCTCCGTGTCCCTGAGGTGTAGTACTCCGAGTTGTACAGCAGCACCCGCGACGGCGCGCCGCTGCTGTCGTAGATCGTGTACGCGGCCACCCGGCTGTCGCCGCTGTCCAGCTGCGCGACCTGCGACGCTCCCCCGAGCGCCAGCGCCGCGGTATAGGCGCCAAAGAATGGGGCGTTCACGGTCTCGTCCCACCAGCAGTACGGACCTGCACGTGTCAGAGTCAGTATCGCCCTCATACTGCACTTTATCGACCACTTACAGTTGCCAATGGTTCCCTGATGGAAATACAGTTGCTGTCGACCGTGTCAGTTCTGTCATATCAGCATCCACGTGGACGGTTTGCTTCCTCACCTTGATCCCCAGAATAACCGCCTGCATCGCGTAGTCTAAAATCCACAAGCCCGCGCCAAAAGTGGGACTGATCCCCCCGCCTCCCCCGGTTGCTGCTCACGCATTAGTTGGCTGACCACTTCCAGGATGAACTGGACGCACCGGAATTGGTCTCCCCCATCACGAAATCCTTGTCAAGCTCATGCGCCGCGGACACCTGCGACTGGAACGCGGTCACGCCCTCCACGATCTCCTCGTGGCTCATCAGCCCATCGAGATCCGCGGTCGAGGCGGAGTAGGGGTAGTAGTGGTGGCAGAAGGAGCGCACGTATTGCGTGGCATCCGTTTCTTCCTCCTCGCCCACGAGGTTGGTCACCTCGTAGGACCCTAGTCCGAAGAAGACGCCCGCTTGGATGATGGCGGTCTTGTCGAGTGCTGTTGCGACCGAGCTCTGCCATGCGACTTGTGACACGGCGTCGGCGGCAGCGGTCCAGGATTTGCCGTCGGCGATAGGGTCGCTGGATGTGAAGACTGGTCGAGGGTTAGATCGGTTGGAATGGCGGGGCAGGGGAACGTACAGTTTGGCTCGTTGCCGAGTTCGATGGCGTATAGGTTACTGATCGTGGAGGTGGCGACTTTGGCGGCTGCGATGGTGTTGTTGATGTTGTCTAGGCGTCTATTGAACCCTGGAGAGGGTTAGTACGGTGGGTGACAGGGAGGTGTCTGGTGGCTTCATACCGATGGTGACAGATCCACTATAGCTCGCTGCGATGTCCATGAACGAGTCTCCGAAGGTCAGCGTCTCGGGGGCGTCGTCCGGCGAGGCGACGGTGTAGGATACGGCAGACGATAGGGAGGCGTTGTATGTCGCGCGGTCCCTAGTAAGTCAGTGGGTGAAGATTGACTCGAAGAGGAGAACTCACTGGGTGGTTCCACCGATCCGGATCGGGGGACTCGTTCCATATGCATCGGCCAGCACTCCCAGACAACCGTCGGTCAGGGACAACTGCTCGAAGTACTCGGGGAACGCGAAGAACTCGAATCTGGGTTGTTAACTCTCATACCAGGGATGAGCGAGATCGAGAGAAGACTCACGACAAGCCCACCGGCGCAGCATCGATCTGCGCACTCGCATTGGCAGGCACAGAAGAAGGGATCGCGAAGCTCAAGCCGTTGGCCACGCTCGCAGTAGTCAACACACCGCTGACTATGGCAGTCACACCTAGTTTCCTTGTAGTCATCGTCAAGTTCTGTACACACCCGAAGATTGATGGAGTTACAGTTGACCGGCTTGACCTGGGAGCCGTGTGGCCATAAATGGAGCTCATCCTACGCTCCTACATCCCCTCGGTTATTTATCTGGCTCAATGGCTGGCCAGCAGGAGCCCCTCGGATAAATTGAGAGCAGTTCGTCAGCCCACATGCAGGTGTCTCGGAGAATTGACCAGCGAGCAGGTCGACTCCAAGATGGATTGGGAGAAGATCGACTCCAGTGACGCTCAAGTGCGGGGAAAACGCGGAGAAGCCGGGGTGAGCAACGATCGAGTTCTTCCACCAAACACCATGCGTCACTTGTTCTTGTTGTAGAATTAACTTGTGATATAGTCAGAAGTCTCAAGGAGAGATGTTGGACATAGCACCATCAGTCCAGCAGAGAACAGACGGAGGGATACCCTCCCATACAAGATAACTAACTTTGAATCCACCACATGAAGTGACATCAACAACCTCACCTCAACCCTCAACCCTCAACCCACAACCCTCAACACCACCACCAACATGACCGTCCCCGACCTCCACCCCCAAACCTCCATCCTCTCACCAGATCCCCCCACCACCCACCGTCTCAACGCCTGCGCCTACCAACAAAGCGCCCTCACAACCCTCGCCCACACGCAATACGCCGCCTTCTACACCCCGACGCCCGACCCGACCACGCGCTTCCTCACCCTCGCGCGCCGCGATCTCTCCAACCAAACCGGTGAATGGCACCACCTCACCTTCACCGACTACGCCCAGCGCACCGACGACGGCCACAACACCATCTCGCTGGGCATCTGCGCCGGCGACGGCACTATCCACCTGGCCTTCGACCACCACTGCGACACCCTGCACTTCCGCCTCTCCCAGCCGGGTTTGGCGTATGACACGCGCGAGACAAGCTGGACGGCTGCCAGTTTCGGGCCGGTGCAATCCCATCTGCCTGGGTGCAGCACATTAGTCGATGTCACTTACCCCCGGTTCATCTCCGCAGGGAGGAACCTGTTCTTCGAGTGTCGCATCGGACGGTGTGTCATCTTCCCCTTGCCTTTCCCCATTCTCTTCCCCATTCTCAGCACCCACCCCTAATGAAGTGAAAACAGAGCAGGCGCCGGCTCAGAAGCCCTATACGCCTACACCCCAGCCCTAACCACCCCAGCCACAACCACAGATACACCCACCCTCCAATCCGCAGATGCGGGCTCAAAGCTAGGAAGATACACCCCCCACCCCACGCACCAAGCCCTCTATCTCCACGGCCAAAACTGCAACCCCTACCCAAACGGGCTCTCCTTCCACCCCCAAACCAACACGCTCCATCTCACCTGGACGAACCGGCATTTCGTCCCCTACGACGGAGCAGGGGACCCGACCTCCACCGCGCACAAGGCACAGGCGGGGCCGAACGGGCCCGAGAATAACGAGGGGCTTTACCATGTCTTTGCTGAAGTCGATGACGCTCCCCCGGGAGAGGGGATAAGCGTGCGGTGGCGCGGGGGTACCGCCAAGGAGATCCTTGCAACCGGTGCGTTCGGCGCGGACCTCCCAGCTGAGGAGAAAGCGATAGGGCTGGACTCCCAGGACCCCCGGCTCCGGGTGAGGGATATCCCCCGCGGCAGCGGGATTATGAATCAGGAGGGCCAGTTTGTCGATGCCGATGGCGGGGTGCATGTTTTGAATCGCGAGAATACCCGCCAGGGCAGGGAGGAGTGGGTGTATTATGCTTGTCTTCCGGACGGAAAGGGGAAGGCGGAGGCTAAGTGGGAGAGCTGGGCGTTAGAGGGGGTATATCCAACGGAGACGGGGTTAAGGGGCAAGGTGGTTTGCGTTCAGGGTAGGGTCTGGTTTGTCTTGCCGGAAAATGAGAGGGAGGAGTGGGTGCTGGCGCGGTGGGGGAGGGAGGACGGGTTGGAGGTGGTCTGGAGGGGGAAAGGGTTTACCGGGGAGCCGGTGGTGGATGAGCGGGCGTTGGTGGAGTTGCGGGTTTTGTCAGTGTTTGGGTTGAGGATTGCCGGGGAGGGGAGGGAGGTTGTGGTTGTGACGTTTGGGTTGGAGGAGTTGAGCTGATAGTTTTTGGAGTGGATGCGCTGTAGGACCGAGTAAGTCGCTTCTATATCAACCCTTCGCGGATGGCTCGATGAGAAAGAGAAGGACAAGAATAGGGCGAGGGCTAGGAAACGGAAATCGTCGGGTGAGATGCCGAAAGACAGACACTGACGGAATCTCAATACGCAATACAAAGCACTTCTGCATATGTCATCTCTTGATATTAACTATAACTAAATCATCATCCATGAGCACATACTCAGCAATGATCCGTCCACTGCCCCCAAACGGACAGCACATAAAGACACGCATCCCACGGCGGTATGCAACAATGTAACATGTAGAGAAGGAAACAACAAAGAAAACCTGGATATTAAAGAACATAGACCGCCGCCGCCGTCTATGAATGCTCGTGTGGGATGCGGTCGCAAAGAAACGCAATTTTGTACAGGCGTGATATCGTATTAACAATCCGGTTACTCGGGCTTGCGAGCAACCATCAGGTACATCGGCGTGAACAGCTTCTTCTCACCACCGGCCACCAGACAGTCACCGGCCAGAGCCAGACTGTCGGCGGTCTTCTGCGAGCCCGCGGGGGCGAATCCGATCTTCTCCAAGGCGCCAACGAAGCGGTGCGCGATCCCACGGCCCCACCAGGTCATGCGCGCAATGGTGAAGAAGTCCCAGATGGTACCCATGTGCTTGAAGGAGCCGGCCAGAGGATAGTACCAGGGGATCGAGTCGGGCCGGTCGGCCAAGTCCTCGTTGTGGAGGAGCTCGAAGCCAGCGTCCTTGACGGCCTGGAGACCCTCGGACACCTTGACCATGTTGGAGATACCGTCACCCTGCTCGATGCCCAGACGGATCTTGCGGTGCTCGGCGTTGTCGTTGTCGTATTCATCAGTCATCAACCATTCGTACACACCGAAGACACCGCCGGGCTTGAGCACGCGGAAGATCTCCTTGTAGACACCCACCAGCTCCGGGGCGTGGCAGGTGGCCTCGATGGCGTAGACGGCGTCGAAGGTGTTGTCCTCGAACTTCATCTGCATGAAGTCGCCCTTGACGAAGTTCAGCTTGTGGCTCAATCCCTCGCGCTCGGCGTAGCGGGTCGCGCGCTCGATCTGGTAGTCGTTGTTGTTCAATCCGGTGACGTTGGCGTCGGAGAACTTGACAATCTCGCGAGCGGGTCCGCCGACACCGCAGCCAACATCGAGAACCTTCATGTTGGCCTTGATGCCCATCGTGTGGGCCAGGTAGTGTTCGTGACGCGCAATGGCCTGGCGGAAGGGCTCGCCAGGAGCGAAGCGGCAGAAGTGGAAGGAAGTTCCCCAGCCGTATTCGTAGAAGTCGGTGGCCAAATTGTAGTAGCTAGGAAAAAAGAGTTAGATGGGCAATTGTGGTCAGAGCGGCGATGGGAGACATACTGTCGGGTCAAGGTCGCATACTCCGCTCGGCGGGCCTGATGTTTGTGATTGATTAGCTTGGCCCAGCGGCAACGGGCGCCGGTTGCACAGTGCTTACCGCGCGAATCTCCTCGGTCTCGTCCTCGGCGCTCTTGTTGTCCCAGTGCTTGAAGTACTCGTCAACGGCGGCCTTCTGGGCAGCGGCGTCCTTGCCACGCATGGCAGCAATACCACCCTGGGCCTGCGCGGACTTTCCATGCAGGACACGGTTGAACTCAGCGTCGCGCACATGGTTCTCCTGTTCCAAAGCGGTGGGAGCCATTTTGAGAGTTGAAAGTGGTGGTGGGGATTAAAAAGGGGGTAAAGCCGGGTTGAAGAAAAGTGGGCTGTGCGAAGAATGAAGAAAGGGACAAGAGAAGAAGAGAAGAAGAGAAGGCAATTATATATCCACGACCCAGTTGAATGGAAGGGAATTGATAAAAAGAAATTGAAGCCGAACAGGCAGCAAAGAAAGGCAGGAAGAGGGGGAGAAGAGGAGGAGGAGGTGAAGTGGAATGGAATGAAACGAAATGAGATGGAAGGGAAGGGCCACCGTAATGTCCTTGAAGGGAACACGCAAACACGAAGAACGGGGAAAGAAAAGGGAGGCGGTGGGACTGACATTTCCCCAGCCAATCACCATTGCAGTGCTGGCCAGCCAACCAGACACCCATTTCGAGGCTGCACTAGACCTGATCGGGCCTTCCGGGGTTCTGGCCGGGAAGAAAGTGCAGCCGAACGGGACGATGGAACCACGCCTTTCTTTATATGGTCTAGTGCCAGGCATCTTCCGCGCCTCCAAGCCTTGATCTTCACCCGCCAAATCTCGTTCCTGGTGGCTTTCTTTGCGTATTGCGTATTCGCGTATCTGCGTATCTGCGTATCTCCGCGTAACTCAGTGGCAGGCATCGTCAATTCAGGGAGCAATGCATCTTGGGGCTGGCAGGGGTGCGGACAAGGATGAAATGCTCTTTGGCTTTCACATGCTGGATTATCCTCTGCACAGCCCCGTCATGACCATAGTACATAGACCATTGAAGAAAGTCAACGAACATCGTACTCGGGCATGCACTCGAGTCGAGACATAGTCCAGAATGCATCACGTGATACTGTAGCCTGACCTGACTGATTATGTCATCCGGTCGCCACAGCACCCCCCACTAGCCACATTCAGCCACGATGACTATCGATAATCCAAGTTCTTGCTGTCGCTGTCGATTCCTCCAGTTCACCTGAGCTTCGCCGCTGGAGTCCCAAACAGAGCTTCAACCCACCTCACCACTATGCCTCCTGCTCAGATCAAGCAGGATCTCAACCGATCCGGATGGGAGACCACCGACTTCCCGTCAGTCTGTGAGAGCTGTCTCCCGGACAATCCTTATGTTCAGATGCTGAAAGAGGATCATGGCGCAGAATGCAAACTTGTAGGTAGTCCCCCCGTCGCTGTGCGCACATTCGAGCCCACGCTACTAACACTGTCACAGTGTACGCGTCCGTTCACCATTTTTCGCTGGAAGGCCGACCGCACCGCGCGCACCAAGCGCACCACCATCTGCCTCACCTGCGCCCGCCTCAAGAACTGCTGCCAGTGCTGTATGCTCGATCTGTCCTTCGGCCTGCCTATCGTCGTTCGTGATGCCGCCCTGAAAATGGTCGCCCCAGGTCCGGAAAGCACCATCAACCGCGAATACTACGCACAGGGCCACGAGAAGGAGATCGAGGAAGGCCGCGGTGCCGTCGAAGAGTACGAGAAGACCGACGAGAAAGCGCGCGAGCTGCTCCGGAGACTCGCCAACAGTGAGCCCTATTACCGGAAACAGCGCCGGATTGAGGCAGCTCCAGAAGACGGGGAGGGTTCCGCGACAGCCTCCAGCGAGGCGCCCGTTGGCCACAGTCGGTACGGCAACGGGCCGGGTCCGATTCGCACCAGCGACAGCCGGAGGGGAACACCGCTGCCCGGCCGGGGCGGACGCGGAGCGGGAGGAGGCATGCGTGGTGGACGCGGCGGGCGTCCCTTCCCCAGTGCGGCGCAGGTGCCGCCCTCCGCCGACGACATCAACCCGCCCGCCGACCCCAACATTACCTCGTTGTTTGTGACGGGTGTCGAGGACGACCTGCCCGAGCACGAGCTGCGCACCTTCTTCACCCAGTTCGGCTCGCTCCGCTCCTTGATCTGCTCCCACCGCGCCCACTCCGCGTTCATCAACTTCGCCACCCGCGAGGGCGCCGAGGCGGCCGCCAAGCACTGCCAGGGCAAGGCCGTACTCCAAGGTTGTCCTCTACGCGTCCGGTGGGGCAAGCCCAAGCCGCTGGACAACATGGACCGCGAGGAACGGATGAAGAACGCCCGCGAGGGCCGACAAGCCGTGGGCTCGCGCGCCTCCGCCGATGGCGGCAAGAGAGCCCTCACGGCGGCCGGCGAGGACCTGGCCAAGGAACAAAGACCCCGCAACTACGCCGTGGCGCCACCCCCGGGTGCTGGCGAAATCCAGTACTCCAGTTTGAACGGCGATTAAATTGTTTTTCGTTGACACTGTTTTTCAGAGGACACAGGGAGCCTCCATATGATGTATACTTGAGAGCGGGCGTTTTGGCTTTCTTTTATTCGCTGTTTTGTGTATGCATTTGTCTATCTCTACAACATTGATCAAACCATGAAATACCCCAAAGTGACGCCAGAAAGGAGAGAAGTAAAAAGGGAAAAAAAACTTCGGGTATACTATAATACAATCCGCAATGCATATCTTTGCAATCAACCACCGAATCCCCAGCCCGTTGATCCGTAGTCCCTGTACAATCGAATCATCGTGCTCAGGCAGAGCAGGGCTTGTCTACCTTGACCTTCTTCCCGGCGATTTTGATGGAGTCATTGTCGCCGCGCTCGATCTCGTCATGGATCCGGAGTTCTATGAGCGAGGTTAGCATCGTCTTTCTCTGGCAGGGTGAGCCAGGGAGTCAAAGCGCACCCCACTTGGCATTCTCGTCGCCGTCGTCCCGGACACCCTGCACGATGTTGTGCCGCAGGATGTTGGCCACTTCGATGGCGTGGTTGATCTGCATGGGGGTGTCGATGCCCTGGCGCGGGTGGTTGTCGAAGTTGCGGCGGGCTTCTTGACGGGCTGCGACCATGACGCGGAGGTCGTCTATTGAGAAGGAGTAGAAGTCAGCGGTGGTCATAGAGAGGCTGTTGAATGGATGTATGGGGTGGACGGACTGTGGAAGGCCACGCGGGTCGCGCGGAGGAGTTGCCGGTAAGCACTGCGTGCGGAGACGACGCCTTGAGAAGCCATATCGAAGACGTGTGAGATTTGTGAAGAGGTCGAGTGGCTTGAGTGTTGCGTCGGGGGTGAACGGTCTGGGCTTGTACTCGAGTATGAGTCTCAAGTGACGGTTTGCGGATCGGTGGCTGCGAGAAGCGAGCGCCGGAAGTTGTTGTGAGAGAGGTGGGGTTGGAGTACAGTCTCTACTTATTCGCCAGAGCAGAAGTGAAAGACAATATCGTAGATCAATCCGATCGGAGTTGGGCGAAATTATTCTGTTGACAAGCAAGTGATCTTCGCAGCGGAATCGAGGCTTTCGAAGAACCTCCGAAACAAGCCACCCGTGATTGGCTCCGGGGCAAGCGGCAAGTCGGGGCAGAAAAAATAAAAACGCAGCGGGCGAGAAGCCTTGCCTTAGATTTTCTCCCGCCGTCACACAACCTTCCTGTTGGGGTCTTCCATTGTCTCTTTCCATCTACATCGAGGCATCTCAAAAGTCCATCATGACTTCCACTCAGACTTTCAACCTTGCTCTCCCCGCTCTGCCTTCCGGCTGGAGCGCCGAGAAGGACTTCAAGGCCGTTGGCACTCTCTCTGGCGCCACCCAGAGAAACCTCGAGGCTGTTGGTCCTTTCTTCCTGGCTCACGCCCGCAGAGTATGTTTTATGTTTCCATCCTGCTTGAAGCCGACTTTGCTCAAGATGCTTACAATTTCTGCAGAAGCGTCACGGACGTACCTTCTCCGAGGATGAGAGAATCCAGGCCCAGCAGAACGTCAAGAAGACTGAGGAGGATGACCTTGGCGAGATCTCCGAGCCCGAGGACAACATGCTCCTCGCCAGAGAGGCTAAGGATTGGAAGGTATGGTTTATCGGTGATGCAATTACTGCTACTGGTCGATACTAACCCCTTGCAGAGCCAAGATCACTACCAGGTTCTCGGCCTGACCAAGTACCGCTGGCGCGCCACCCCCGAGCAGATCAAGCGTGCTCACCGCAAGAAGGTCCTCCGTCACCACCCCGACAAGAAGGCCGCTCTGGGCGACCGTGACGAGAACGACCAGTTCTTTAAGTGTATCCAGAAGGCCCACGAGGTGCTCTCCGACCCCGTCAAGCGCCGCCAGTTCGACTCCGTCGACGAGGCCGCCGACGTCGAGCCCCCCACCAAGAAGGAAGCTACCAAGAACTTCTACAAGCTCTGGCGCAAGGTCTTCATCTCCGAGGGCCGCTTCTCCAACATCCAGCCCGTCCCTGAGCTTGGTGACGAGAACAGCAGCCAGGACGTCGTCGAGGAGTTCTACAACTTCTGGTACAACTTCGACAGCTGGCGTACCTTCGAGTACCTGGATGAGGATGTCCCCGATGACAACGAAAGCCGTGACCAGAAGCGTCACGTCGAGAAAAAGAACGCCAACGCCCGCCGCAAGCGCAAGAGCGAGGACATCGCCCGTCTCCGCCACCTGGTCGACGACTGCGCCGCTGGTGACGAGAGAATCAAGAAGTTCCGCAAGGCTGCCCGTGCCGACAAGGACAAGAAGCGTCTCGAGAGAGAGGCGGAGGCCAAGCGTCTCGTCGAGGAGAAGGAGAAGGCTCGCCAGGAGGAGGAGCAGCGCAAGAAGGATGCCGAGGAGGCCGCCAAGGCCGAGCGCGAGGCCAACAAGAAGGCCAAGGAGGCCGCTAAGAACGCCACCAAGAAGAACAAGCGTGTTGTCAAGGGATCCGTCAAGGATGTCAACTACTTCGATGAGGCTCCTTCGGCCGCCCAGGTCGACTCCGTCTTGGGAGACGTCGACCTTATCCTCAGCAAGATCGATGCCGAGGAGCTGGCTGGTCTGGCTGGCCGCCTTACTACTGCTGGTAAGGACGCTGCCGCCGTCAAGACTGTGTACACCGAGGAGGTGCAGAGACTTGTCGGCGCTGGCAAGCTCAAGGAGGGAGAGGCCAAGTTCTTTGCTTAGACGATCTGATCTGATAGAGGGAGGGGTCTTTCATCACTAGTCATGATATATTATAGATGATAGATTTCCAGTCGCCTTGCAATTAATGAGTAGCAATGATAGCATGGTTGATACATTTGTTCTACTTCAGGGGATTTCTTTTTGTTTTTTGTTTTGTTTTTGTTTTTTCTTCTTTCCATTTTTTATTTTTCTGTTATTATGATTATTGTTTTTCTTTAGGTGTTGTAATCTCCCCCCAGGTTTGTGCTGCCTGTCGCTGCAGCTGGCTGGGGCACGTGCCAGTGGCCTGGCCTCAGGCCCACTTTATATCCACTAAGTTTCCATCCCGCTCTTCCCGCTGGCCAGTCAACGCCGAGTGAATCGCAACGTGCATGATTCCTCCATGCTTCCTCCATCTACTTTTCCCTGCAGAACTGCCAGTCATTCTCAACATCCATGCATAACCAGCCGTTTTCCAGTCTCTCCGTCGGAGATTAGATACATCGTTGCGCAATCCAGTGCATGCAGGAGGGGCTAGATGCCA
Source organism: Aspergillus uvarum CBS 121591 (assembly GCF_003184745.1). Lineage (NCBI taxonomy): Eukaryota > Fungi > Ascomycota > Eurotiomycetes > Eurotiales > Aspergillaceae > Aspergillus > Aspergillus uvarum. The sequence goes on from NW_020291335.1 coordinate 94,519, forward strand.
TCGCTTAAATCTACGTGGCCAATCGCCTGACTGCAGTTACATTCAGAGCTTCCTATCGGCAGTGGAGATGTAAACACATGCCCCCATGGGCTGGCAACCATCTCGTCCGACATCGCAAGACATCTCAAATTTGAGAACAGAAAAATTATTTAAAGACGCTCCAGCATTGCATTGCTCTCATGCCCTCTTTCCTTCTTCGTGCCTCAACCCCGCAAGCCATTCGGTTCTAATCACTCACCTGGCCTCCGTTTCATCCATCGGGCATCATGTTCACCAAGCAATCCGTCTTGACCCTCCTGGGAGGTCTGTCGCTTGCTCTCGCGCAGACCACCACTGAGGAATACCCTTCCGCTGCGGAAATTGCTGCAGCCAAGGCTTCTGTCCAGCCTTACTCACCAGTGTCCAACGTCAAGGGTCTTTCGTTCAACCGCTTCGTGAACATTTGGTTGGAGAACACCGTATGTCGATCCCCCGACCATTTCGTGCAGGACAAGACATGGCTGATCTGGCTAGGACTACGATACTGCCGCCGGGAACACCCACCTGGCTAAGCTGGCCAAGAAGGGTTTGTTGCTCAGCAACTTCTGGGCTATCACCCACCCTTCAGAGCCCAACTACTGTGCCTCGGCCGCCGGTGACACCTTTGGCATGGACAACGATGACTTCCACCAGATCCCCAGCAATGTGTCCACCATCGCGGACTTGTTTGATACCAAGAACATCGCGTGGGGAGAGTATCAGGAGGCTCTTCCCTACCCTGGCTACCAGGGGTACCGCTACCCGGAGAGCGGTGCCAACGTGTACGTGCGGAAGCACAACCCTCTGATCTTGTTCGATTCCGTGACGGAAGATGCCCTTCGTCTACGACAGATCAAGAACTTCACTACCTTCTACGAGGATTTGGAGCACGAGCGTCTTCCCCAGTACATGTTCATCACCCCCAACATGACCAATGACGGCCATGACTCCAGCATCGAGACCTCCGGAGCTTGGACCTACAACTTCCTGACCAAGCTTCTCGAGAACGATTACTTCACCAAGGACACTCTCATTATGCTGACCTTTGACGAGACCAGCACTTACGCGATTGGCAACAATGTCTATACCTTCTTGCTAGGTGGTGCCGTCCCGGAGAACCTCCGTGGTACCACCGATGATACCTTCTATACCCACTATTCCGTCATTGCCTCGATGTCCGCCAACTGGGGTCTCCCGTCTCTGGGTCGCTGGGACTGTGGTGCCAACCTTTTCAAGTGGGTGGCCGAGAAGACCGGCTATGTCAACTACGAAGTTGACACCGCCAATCTGTACATGAACGAAACCCACCCCGGTCCGCTCTCCGATGACGACTACAGCACCTACACTGCCGGTTGGCCCGTGCCTCTTACCACGGGTACTTGCTCTGCCGGCCACGGCATCTTGTCTCAGGTCAAAAAGACCTGGAAGGGGCTGACTGCTACCTTCAACTACACTGCTCCTTTCCCCTACGATTCGCGGAGCAACAGCAACCTTGGTGTTTCTTACAGCCGCAAGCTGGTGAGTCTCGTGTCCACGCTGTCTCAAATTATGCTAACCAATCTTTCTCTGTAGAAGAATGGAAAGACTGAGTCTGGTGTCTCTCAGTGATGTGTTTAAAAGAGTTGTGTCATTTAATTTATTGTTAGTTAGACAGGCCGTGAGCCGACGTATAATTCCCATCATCCCTCCTCCTTGGCGCCATCTTATTTCTCTCTTGAGAATTTTTCTGAGTCAACATAATTCATCATCATTATGCTGCAGCTGATCGGAACGAGTTAGGTTTGTGTGCGACTGAGTTGGCCTGCATTGGTGTGGTGTCTCGACCGCGGTCTACTTGACTCATCGTGGCTGCGGGGTGAGTTGCATCATGTGCATATAAAGCCCTGCTCGCACAAACACAATCTTCGTCTTCGGTGCATCCTCAATCTTCCCATCAAAACAAACCTTTATAAGGATACTCGCAATGAACGAATCGAGTCGGGAACGACTTGCTGCCCCAAGCAATCTGGAACTGCAAGACTTCGATAACAGCGGCGAAAATGCCCTCAACGTGACCTCATTTGAGGACATCCCTGCCGACGGAGGGTATGGATGGGTGTGCACCTTCTGTGTGTTCATGATCAATGTGCACACCTGGGGGGTCAGCAGCGCATGGGGAGTGATTCTGAATTACTTCCTGTCGCATTCAACCTTCCCCAACGCCAGTCACCTGGGCTTCGCCCTGATCGGAGGGGTCTCGATTGGGCAGTGCCTGCTCATCGGTCCTCTGGTCACGCAAACTCACCAGACGGCTGGCACCATGCCCACGCTGCTTTTGGGGACTGTGCTTGTCTCCGCCGCTCTCTTCAGCGCCTCGTATGCCACGCAGTTCTGGCACCTCCTCCTGACGCAGGGCATCTGCTTCGGCTCCGGGATGGGCTTTCTGTATCTGACTGCGACTGCCATTCTGCCCACGTGGTTCAGCAGCAAACGCAGCTTCTCCTCCGGGCTTGCCTCCTCCGGCACCGGACTCGGCGGACTGGCATACAGTCTGATCGCGGGCCGCAGCATCGAGACCATCGGCATCCAGGGCACCTACCGGGTCCTCGCCGCGTGCGCTTTGGGTGCCAACCTCCTGTGCTCGCTGCTCCTCCGCGACCGACCCAGCCCTCATTCCGCGCCCTCGCTTCTACGACCCCGACGCAGTCACTCTCGCCCCGCAGCCACCACCACCCCTCTCTTCTGCAGCCCCACGGAACTCACCCACCTCGAAGTCCTCCTAATCATCATCTGGGGTACCTCCACCGACCTGGGGTTTATCGCCCTCCTCTACTCACTTCCGAACTACGCGACCTCCATCTCCCTGACCGCAAGCCAGGGCTCCATCGCCAGCGCCTGCCTCAACCTGGGACTCGCGCTCGGCCGGCCGTTGATGGGCTACCTCTCCGACCGCCACGGCCGCATCAACGTATCGATGGTCACGACCCTCGTCTGCGCCGTCCTCTGCCTCACCCTCTGGGTGTTTCTGTCCTCGTACCCACTGCTGCTCCTCTTCGCCCTCCTGGCCGGCTCCGTCTGCGGTACCTTCTGGGGCACGGTCGCCCCCGTGCTGACGGACGTGGTGGGGCTCAAGCGGCTCCCGGCCACGTTCGGGCTGGTCTGCTTCATGCTCGTGGCGCCCACGACGGTGGCGGAGGTGATTGCCCTGCGGCTGGTGGATCTCGCTGGCGGCGGGTACCTGGGAGCGAAGGTGTATGTGGGCGGGCTGTTTGCTGTGGGTGCGGTGGCGTTGGCGGTGTTGCGGGCGTGGCGGTTCTATGAGATCGAGCGGAAGGGGGTGGTGGAGCGGGATGGCGGCGTGGGGGAGTTTCCGGGGTTTGGGAGGTGGGTTGCGGTGGAGAAGTTGTTTTTGCGGGGGAGGGTGTGATGGGGGTTTCGGGGGTGGGGTGTTACAAAGATATTGAGTGCAAGTGAGGTTGGTATATGGCAATGGATTATATGGGTTTTCAAAAGCATTGCAACGATTTGATAAGGGATGGTTTGGTAGATTGGATTTGAGGTTATACTGGTTATATACGTCTTCTAAATAGTTGGATTGCATCACATCAACTGGCTGTGTTTATTTTGGTAGTTTGATGTACTGCACGTAGTACGCTTTCCTCTACCCCATTCACTTTGTGCCTCCCTATCCAATCTGTGTGATAAAAGATATGGGTCTTCTATGGTTGTTTAGAGGTCTTGCTGGTGAATGGTTTGAAGTATAGTACATGTATGGCTGGTGTGCATGTGTCACTCAACCCCGCCTTCTCCCCTCTTCTTCTATCATCTCTATCACCATCACCTCAACTACCTCAACCACCTCACAAATCATTTTCAACTTCAGCTTCAACTTGTTCATCAACATCAATCAACCACCACCACCATGCCCATCAAACTCAGTTCCGTCTTCGCCATCCACATCCTCGTCGCCCTCGTACGTTACCCCACCTTCTCAACTAGATCAAACCAGAAACACTAACCCACCTCAAAGCTCGCGATCCTCTCCCTTATCCTCGCAATGTACGTCCCCAATCCCCTTCCCCTTTCCCTCCCCCATCCAGAGATACTAACAAGAAAAGCCTCGCCTGGACCCGCACAAAAACCCTCTCCCTGCCCCTCCCCCCCATCCTCCCCATCCTCACCACCCTCCTGGTCCCCTACACCCTAGCAACCCTAACCGCAACGACCTTGCTCAAACGCACCGCCTCCCCGAAATCCACCCTCCTCCTCCCAATCCTCAATACCCTGCACACCCTTCTAAGCACCATCCTCCTCACCCTCACCCTACATCACCTAAATACCACCGAAGGAATAAAAACATGCACCCTCGACCAAACCTGGCAAGGGTATTTCCACGCCCGCGACGCGGGAACCATCCGCCGAATCCAGGATACCCTGCAGTGCTGCGGGCTGCGCAGCGTACGGGACCGCGCGTGGCCGTTCAAGGATAAGGCTCATGGCGATGATGCGTGTGTGTTGCAGTTGGGGTATACCCGGTCTTGTGCGGGGGTGTGGCGCGGGGAGGAGGTGCAGGCACTGTGGTTGTTGGTGGTGGTTGTGGGGGTTTGTGGGGGTTTGAGGGTATGTTCTGTTCCTCCCCCCTTCTTAGGTATTCAGAGTAAGAGGGATGCGTGAGGGCTGACGTGGTGGTGTATGGGGTAGATTGCGTTTTGGTTCCTACGCGTGCGAGGGGTCGGGGTTCGGTGGGTTGATAAGGATGATACTGATACTGAGGGTGTGGGTGTCCGGCGGAGACGCGAGGAGTATCAGCGGATTTTGGATCGGGAGGTTGAGGAGGGGGCCAGTGTTGGGGGTTATGAGGTGGAGGATGCAGGGGAGGAGGATGATGGGAGGGATCCTGCTGCGGCTGGGGCAGGTAGGCTGTTGCCGCATTCAGAGTCGGGGTATGAGTGGGGACAGCGTTGATGTTGGCATCGATTCGCATGCTAGTGGGAGGATGGAGGATGCACTTGATGGAAGAATGGTCCGTTGGGTTGGTTGCTTAATGTTAATGGGTATGCTATGTACATGATGCAGAGATTGGTACAGGTTTCGTTGTGAATGGCGCTTGAGCGCACAGGACAAATTGCAGTGCTTCTCGCTTCTGCTTGTTGTCTCAATATCGTTGCCACGAGGCGATCCCTGCGGTGTGACTGGGGTCACCATTAATGCTGTGTCGTTGTCTGCTAAGCCTGGCGCAGACAGATCGATAGGGCACACTCGATAAGTGAATTGAAGATATAGGTGAATGGTATCGTTCTCTGCAGGCTCACGCCTTACCATACCCCACTAAATTGCCGTAATACCGCTCGTCCAGGCCGGCCTGCATGCGCGCCTCGGTGTTGAACGGCTCCCGCAGCGCCCCCACCCAGTATTGCTGCACATTCGACCGGAACACCTGCACCGGATCCGTCTGCTCCTGCCCGCAGATCCACGTCAACCACCGATGGCCCGTCGTCACATGGGTGATCTCGTCATTGTGGATGATCTCAAGCGACTGCACGCTCTCTTCGTCGCCCGCCTTGCGGAACTTGTCGATCGTCATCGGATTCACATCCAGGCCCCGCGCCTCATGTACCAGCGCAATGATACTGATCCGCGCGCGCAGGTCATGCCCAGTCAGCGTCGCCGACTCCCATAGGCCATGGTGAACGGGGATCGCCCCGAAGTACGAGCCCATCTCCTCCAGCCGCGTCCGCAGCAGCGAGAAATGCTTCGCCTCGTCGTTGGCGACCTTCAGCCAGTCGTAGAAGAACGCGCGCGGAAGACCCCGCGGTTCCGTGGCCGTGGTGCGGAACGCCGCAAAGCGCACGCAGATGTCTATCGCCAGATCGATCGCCCACTGCTCGATATTCGCCAGCGCGTGCAGCATCATGATGCGACTTTTCTGCGTGCCGCCGCGTCCGGCGCGGGGCATCTGGCCCGGCTTGATGTCGACGAGGCCGTCGCGGGGCGGGATCGCCGGGAGGGTCACGCCACTACCGTCGCCGATCTTCATTTGGTCGCTCGTGCCTTCGCGCGCCGTGAAGGTGGAGAACAGGTGCGCCGTCAGCTCGATCTTGTGCTCCGGGTTCGAGGTGTTGAGAATGTGCGCGCACCATTCGCACACGGTCGCCTTGTCGTCGAGGTAGACCGCCGGGCCAGAGAAAGCAGCGTCGGTTTCTGTGGCTTCTTGAGGAGAAGCAGCCGTCTCGTTGTTCCCGTTTGTCTCATTGCTGGTGTCATCACGCTTGCCCGTTACCTCCGTCTTCAGCTTCATCTTCTCACTGACAGCCTCCATTTTGACCAACCCCACCCCGTCCTCTGGGTATTCCAGCATCACCTGATCCCCGAACTCCACCGCGCCCCGTACATCCACGGGGAATGTGCACGCCTTGATCCCGACACTTGACTCCCCGGTCTCCACGTTGAAGTCGTACGCATGCCACGGGCAGGAGGCCACGTAGGCGGAATCTTCGATATCAATCGACGAGTCCTGCATCGGGCCGCCGGCGTGCGGACACTCCGCTTCCATGGCGTAGTAGGACCATCCGTTGGCTTCATTCTTCGGTGCGGGGGAGGTGGCGGGTGGCTCGATGGTGGGGAGGCGGAACAGCACGAGGCGTTTGCCGGTCGTCAGGTGGATGACATAGCGGGTTTGCGTGAGGGAGGCGAGCGGGGCGAGAGGTATTCGGGACATGATCTGGGTGAATGTGTAGACTCCGTTCGGGGTTCTGTTAGTGTGTAGATGAGTGGAGGAAGAGGTTGTTTGCTTAGCAGATGGAAGAGTGTGAAATTTGAGATCACGTGAGAAGAGGACTGCGGCGGTCTAGACCGGACTGGGAGATGGACAGGCAACAAGTGGAGTCAGCCTTATCGATAAGGCACTTATTATCTCTTATCGGCTATTAGCAATCGGCTAAGTTATGGGGTAAGTAACAAACTGTGGGTTTCTAGAAACTGAATTCCTTTGGCTTTACTGTTGAAAGTTGGCACTCATAGACTACCTAAATGAACAATGCCGTACTTGACAGTGAATGATTGGGGTCTATGAGAGTAAATCATCAGCAAGATAGCTTTGTAAGTCGAGCCATGAAACGCTTGTTAGCTGTATACACCTATACTGTATCGTACCAGAGCTAAAGTTCTGTGATGTTTCTCACTGCCTTAAATCTCCGACAAGCTGCGGGACGGCGGTTCGCCGTGGCTTTGACTACTTGGATAATGTCATCTTTCGGGGCATCCCCGATCTGAAAGTCCGTCGCCTCATGAGCTATAAACTGCCTGACCTTAACGGACACTTTCCCATCACCACCAGTCTGGTTCTTCGTCTTTGCATTTTGCTTCATGAACCGGGCTAGGTTACACTCGCAGAGAAAGTTGTTGATTCAATCCTGTCAGGTCCGCGCATTTACCTTGGTGGGCCGGAATCCACACGCACGGTACTTCATCAACTGCGCTTCTCGATCGATTACCTCCAACGAAATTGCGGTCTGATTTGTGTGGTGGTGGGAGGGGCAAGTGATGCAGTCGCAATATGCTGGCTTTTGATCTTATCTGGGGAGCGGGGGTGGAGGTGCATGTATAGATGGAATAGTAGTGGATAGCAACCGACATCATGAGCTTTACGACTGCTTAAACTCTATAATCCTACTGCTACTTCTGATCTTTGTTTCATTGTTTAGCTTAGATCTGTGAATCGCAAGTGATTCTTAATGATTTATAACTGGCTCCCGGACTGCCAGCCTGATCATGTTTTCTGTTAATAAGGGCTCCCTGACTTCTACATAACACTTGAGCATTCTAGTCTGGATTGGAGCTATAGGACCTGGAGCCTTATTATTTATTTTGAAAATTCTATATGGAAATCTAAATAGCAATAATAGAATCAGTTTTATAATTTATATATATAGTAGACATCTTAAGATGTAGATAGATATAGTTAAACTTTCTAAAAAGATAAAAAAAAAACAAGAATTATAAGGCCCTATATAGCTGGATATAAAAAGATATGAAATAAATAAAAGTATACTATAATCAGGCTCACCTGTATACTTATATATATATATAAACTAAAGCTATAAGTAGAATATAGAGTATAGACAGCCCTTTAGAATTAGTCTCTACTGCTGTTCGCTTTTCCTTTATCTTCAAGCTGTTTTCTGGGATGATGGATGAATTTAGGTTACAGAAGGCTATCTGAGGAATGGGCTAAGAACCACCCGGGGGGAGGGGGCGGTGAGGGCCGCCAACAGTATTTGTTGAGAGCATTCGATCCAAAGTAAGTTAAACCATAACAGAAAATGAAGATCCAAACTTTTAATCAAGTTTTGAGAAACATATGCAATCTCCTCCCAGCAAGAGCTGGAGTAGAACTATCACAAGTTAGTCCCTTAGACTGCTCTGTACTGCACAGCCCTTCTTTTACACCCTTTGATACTCATGGTACGAAAGTGGCGAAATCACACATGAACACTGTGGGGCAGAACTGTGGCCGAGAAGGTCTATTGTACCCGATTGACTGATTGTCAAAACACGACAAGACTAGCTGGATAAGATCAACGCCCTCGGATTATTCCTCAAGATGTAGCGGCGGAAGAGCTGCTGGGAGTCGTCAAAACAGACTCTCGGGGACGTTCTGCGTGTCGAACCCATTGGCCACCCAGTAAGACTGGTAGTTCGTGTTCGGGGCATTACCGTATAGATCAATATCGCTCCCGCTCGAGACAGGCACGTCGAGGTTTATGGGGCTTGGATTCGAGATCCCTTGCTTCGCCGGGCTCGCAAGTCTGGCGGACTCCAACGATACCGGCTCTACAGGTGGGTTGTCCGCATCGCTAGTGCTAGTATTCTTTTTGTTAGCCTGGGAAAGGAAAAGCAAGAAAAGATGCAAGAGGTCTGAGGTGATTGAGAAAGAAACCCCTCGGTGCTGAACACGTACAGTAACCATGGAAAAGCGTCGAACAGATCCAAGTCGGTGCCAAAGAAATCGCCCATGGAAACCAGTGCCTCCTTGGCCATTTTCATGATGTCGGTACTGATGACTTTGCCGGTCAGGGGCCCCACGTGCTGGATCTCGTCCAGGCACTGGATCCCACGCTCCACCGTCGCAAATGTCGCCCGGGCGTCCTCCTGCGCCGTGCGCGGGTCCAAGACATCGTAGAGAAGGGTGATGCAGGCGGAGGCGAGGAAGGTGGCCATCGTGCCGTCGGACCGGATATCCGGGAACCGGCGGTAGTAGACGTCGTGGGCGAGGTCAATCAGGCCGCGGGCGGCGTTGATCGAGGCGGCGATTGACTCCCGGATCTTGACGGGTCCCGTGGCGTTGCTCTCGGCCTCGGCCGTCGAGTTGAAGAAGGTGGCGTACATCAGGCTGGGGCGGTGCATGAGCATGCACGTCAGGTAGTAGATCATCCCCAGGCTGATGCGCTGCACCTCCTGCCAGCTCTCTCCGATGGGCAGATCGCGGTCGTAGAAATGAAGATACGACGGGAGCGACTGCGCGATCGACTTCAACCTCGCATCGCACTCCAGCAGGAGCGTCTCGGTTTTCGACACGTCCGAGATCTCTCGCATACAGTTCGGGGAGTACGTGGCGATCGACACTTTGTCGGCCACCCGGCCGATCTTGGCCACGGCCCGGATCCAAGCGCACTCGACCGTGGGGCGCAGGTACTCGGGCTTGTCGATCTCGGCGCTGGCAATGCTCTGTAGGAAAATATCCTCTGGACAGGCGGTGTCGACCTGATCTTCACACAGACTGGACGGGCGGCCAATGAAGAGGGCCGAGATCTTCTCATTGGCAAAGATGGTCCAGAACGTGACTCGGAGCCGGTGCATGCTCAAATTATGGCCATCCGTCACCTGTGATCGATTAATGCCCAGAGCCAGGACATTGCGAGCGGCGTACCCAAAATACAGATATGCCTCATTGGGCCTCATGATTTGAAGCGCGTACATAGCCTGGGGATGCTCACACGTTAGCGTTGGATGGTGAGTTGCAGTGTGGTCGCGCCAACCTTCAGAAGCATGAAGTGAGTGCCCTTCAAACTCGGTTCTTGGAAGTACATAGCAAAGTTGTTTGCCTTGGTAGAGAAGTGCTCGGCCCACAGATCAACCCAGTCGACGGTCTGCTTTCCTTTGTAGCTTGACACACGGGCGCCAATCGCGAGGACCATGTATAGCAGGTCCTTGTCTCTCTGGACCTTCCCTGGCTGAGGAGCGTCCCACAGCTTGGTCCAGGTGTCCATGATCTCCGAGTAGGCTAACAGGGGCATTTGAGGATGCATGATGCGGAAGTAGGCTTCAATAAACAAAGTGCCCGTATCGCGGGGGAAATAAGCATCGGTCTGGGACGAAGGGGCATTTTCGCTGGTGGTTCCCCTCGAAAACATAAACCTCTCCAGGCCCCATTTTTCCAAGGCCTCGGGGACAGTCGAGCTCCGCCGGAGCGCTTCACTGGGGTGGAAGTTCCTCTTCACTCGCTCATAGATCCTTTGAATGAAGCAAAAGTGTGACGAAGGGCCTGTGAGTAACACGTTAATCATCAGGAACCTAGGGACTTCCGGCTCCCAGGCACCATCTACGCCGGTCCAAACTGGCTTACGCAAAATCTCGTACCATAAAATTGAAATGACCCCGTGGCCTGGTTGGATACCCCAATTCCAACGCGTAGGGCCTGGTGCAATTTGAATTGAACCAGGTCACTAAACACTTGCGGCTGGGGCGGAGGTGGTGGAGGAGGAGGAGGAGGAGGAGGCACCACCACGTCTGTGGCGCCAAGAATCCGGCTGGGAGCTTCAAGTGGACGTGAACTGACTGGTCTTGGGTTCTCTTTGCGCGAAGAGTCTCTCTTCCTTCTGGCTCTCCCTGTCCGATACAAACATTGACGGTGATGCTGTTCACATTTCTGGCAGGGGTGGCTCCCGTTACACCTGATCTTCCGAGACCGACAAGGCTCACAGGCCCGAACGACGTGAATGCGACTGTTCTGGTGAGACAGTGTAGAGAGTAGCCTTTGTACAGGAGCGCCTGGTTGACTTTGCGCCATCTTGCGTGCCTCTTTCCTGGGAGAGGGGTCTTTCCTGTGGCCGCGGCTCTCGGCACTAGTCTGGGATTACAGGGCATGACCGCATGCATGCATGCAGCTCGAACTGGGGACTGGAAAAGGTGTATATCCGAGTGCTAATTCCGTACCGGAATTAACACGGAATTAGCACGAGAGGCCCGCAGAGACCCTTATTCCGAGAATCGATCCACTACTTCCAGCTTGCTAATTCCGATGATCCACAGTGCGTCCCCGAGAAAGAGGGGGCCTGCATAGTTGGAAAGAAATGATGAAAAGATAATCAGGGTTTTGACACCATTGTTTAATTACCCAAACAGCCATGTATAAAAGTATGTCTATCAGATTCTTGGAGTATTTAGTGGTAAAACAACCATTTAGAGCGATTTCGTTCTTCGATGTTGATGTTGTATCTGGATAGCTTGGATCTAAGTCATTTACTGCAATCCTCAGAATCCAGTCGGCCTCATACACTTGACATGTTGTTAATGAACGTTGGTCACACGGAGTGGCCACTGCATCCCGTCCCTCGTAAGGCGCACTATAGGGCGTGAACCGGCCGGGGTTTGCCCGGCATTTCCTAAGCAGAGCCCCATAGTTACTCACCATGGAAGCCAAGCCCCCGCCATTCATGCCAGAGTGTTATCGTCACGCTTTCCAGAAATTTTCTTGAAGCTTTGAAATCACACTCGACTGAGTAATATGCAGTTTACACGGGTGGCATATATAACGCCCCCAGTCCTACACCCAGACGGAAGCGTAACCCACTATCCATCAAGCAAGCCACAGTAACGAACAGTCACCCACAACATGTCCTCGTAAGAAAACCCCCCTGCCTGTTGCTATACTCCCTACCACCCAATCCTAACGCAATACCCTTTCAGCGCATCCGAAAAATACCTCGTCCTCACGCAAACCAAGGGCAAAATCTCCCCGCAGACAGTCAGCGATCTCTTCGACCAGCTCCCGCCTATCAAACCCTCACAGCTCCTCGGCAGCTGGAGTGGGGGGTTCTGCGACACCGGCCACCCCACGGGGCCCAAGATGGAGGAGATCCACTGGGTGGGCAAGGAGTTTCACTCCCTGGATGACGTCGACCCTGTGATTGTGTCCCGGAACGGCGAGAGAGCCAGTTGGGGGCAATGGGGGCGTGCTACTGTATGTTCCGAACTCCCCTTGGCTTTCAAGCCCTACAGCCCATGCTGATATTCGAACCTCGATGGTAGTTACGGGAGATGGTGTACCGTGGGGTTCTGTCGACAGTCATGATCTATGACGACCGGCCGGTGTTTGATCACTTCCGGTACGTGGATGAGAATGTGGTGGCCGGGGTCATGGAAGGGAAGGCGGTCGAGGGCGGGGACTTTTATTTCTACCTGCGGCGGTAGGATTGTGGTGGTTACAGTACAGGAAAGTCCAGTAGAGTAGTGAAGGGCAGTGAAATGAAGTGAAGTGAGAGAACAGGAACCATGGTTCTATCGACCGGGATCTGCGCCCTAGGGTCCTAGGGCGGCGGTGACAACGGGTCGGCTCCACCTCTCCTATAATTATGGTTCTCATCTCGACCACCGCAGTACTACCTCATAGGCCTGCTTGTCATTTCCAGCCATGAAAGCCCTGATGCTCCCCTTCCTTTGGTCAGTAGCATGTTTTGGCCCTGGAGAATATAGCGGAGGCGTGAGGGCGCAGACACAATGGTGAGACTCCACAAACCGAGTCCCCATCTCGGGCTTGGTAGTGACATGAACATCGCGAATCAAACCAAAAGAACGCTCGCGTCGTTGAACCTAAGTATATGCGGAGTAGGTACGCAGAAGCTCACAGGCGCGGTGACTATCATAGCCAGCAAGGAGAAAAAAGAATCAAGCATATATTCAACCAAAGCCAGTCCTCTAAAGTCTATAGTCTGACACGAGTCTATGATAACGCATTCGAAAGCACAAAAAACCCTTCCTCCAGCTACGTGCCAGCTTAATCAAAAATTGATGCCTTCATCGAGTTAGGCTGGATGTACTCCGAGGCATTACGGAAGCTCGTGAACCCCCAGCGGATCTGCGCGGCCATGGCGATCTCCACGTCCAAGTCCTTGGCAAAGTGCCACGCCAGGCCGGTGTCGCGCTGGAACGCTCGTCCGACCAGGATGACGTCCAGGTTATCCTCGTTCAAGATCTTCTCCGCCAGAACGCCGTTGTTGATCATCCCGACCGCCGCGACGAGCAACCGATGGCCAACCGCCCTCTTGACTGCCGCGGCGAAGGGGACCTGGAACCCCGGGCCCCCCTTGATCTTCTGCGAGCTCGAAACGCCCCCGCTGCTGATATCGATCAGATCCACGGCGCCCTGCGCCGCCAGCGCCTCGGCAAAACGGACGGTATCATTCCCCTTCCACCCGGCCTCGGCCTCATTCCAATCCGTCGCCGACACCCGCAAGAAGACCGGGACATCGGCACCCACCGTCTCGCGCGTGAGCTGCGCGATCTCCAGCGGCAGGCGGATCCGATTCTCCCAGCTGCCACCATACCGATCCGTGCGCTGGTTGGAGGAGGGGCTGAGGAAGCTAGACAGCAGGTAGCCGTGGGCGGCGTGGATCTCGATGAAGTCGGCGCCGGCGGCGAGGGCACGCTTGGTGGCCGCCACCCAGGCCATCTTCAGCTCCTCGATTTCGGTCGCAGTCATTGCCTGGGGTACGATGCCGTCATCGGAGAAGGGGATCGCGCTGGGGGCCATGACGTGGTCCGTCCAGCCGCCGACGGCGTTGGTGGCCACCCCGCCGCCCAGCCAGGGGGGCAGCGTGGAGGCCTTGCGGCCGGCGTGCGCCAGCTGGATGCCGATCTTCTGGCCCTGACTGTGCGCAAACTCGATCACCTGCCGGATCGGCTCGATCTGCGAGTCCTTCCAGAGCCCGACGCAGCCGGGCGTGATGCGGCCCTCCGGGACGACCCCCGTGGCCTCGATGATCATCATCCCGGGCCCGCGCTGCGCGATCCCTCCGTAGTGTGTCGTGTGCCAGGGGGTCATGTGGCCGTCGTCGGCGCTGTATTGGCACATCGGTGCCAGCTGTGGAGCGAGTTAGCTGTGCCAGGTGCAGTCTCCTGGTGGGTAGGCGGAGGATGAGACTCACTCCCAAGCGGTTCTGGAAGGTTTGACCCCGAATGGTCAAGGGCTGGAAGAGCTTCGGGATGGGCTTTCCGCTGGTTTGGGGGTTGCGCGCCGTGCCCGCGGGGGGAGTCTGCGCCGGCGTGTAGAAGGAGACGCCCGGAGCGGGCTTGACGGGAACATCGGGCCAGTTCGTCATTGTGTGTGTGTCGTTGTTGTCGTGAATAGTAGATTCCTTGTTCTGGGTATTAGAATGCGTATCTCATGCGCCATCATGCTCAGGCTGTAGATCCAACTTCTTTTTTATAGTCCCCCGGGAGGGTTGCTGGGTAGTATAGCTGTGCTCGAACATTCGGCTCCGCATTGTCTTTTAGGATGATTTCTAAGCTGCGGGGCGTGGAAAATGATTTCCAGCCCCACCCCTATTGTCGGAGACATTAGTAATAGCTCAGGGGTTTGCGTGGGTCAAAGATGGGGAGGATCTGATCGGTGGGGGTCGAAGCTGTAGGGCGTGAAGGGCGCAGCAAACTCCGGGAATCCAGTCTTGGCGCCGACAGGAAGCGAACCCGTTTGGCAATTGACTTTTCTTTCGCTCGGAACCCACCAAGTGATTTAATCCCGACACATGTGGCGGATGGCATGGGCTAATTCCGCCAACGATGATATCACTGCCTGCGGGGAAGCAAACCCTGTGGGCGATGAGAGACTTCCAACGTCATACTCCCGAAGCACCATCGCAGCATACACAATTGCTCGTACTTAAGACCAATGGCGACCATCTAGCAATTTAGTACGGCCCTCATCCACGATCTTGCAGAATTAAGGAACATTCCCCCCGGTAAAAATGCCCTCAGCAATCGTCACTGGAGCGACCGGTATGACCCCTTATCTCCGCCCGACAACCTAACCCTAAACTCACTATCCACTCCCAGGAATCACCGGCAGTGCCATCGTGCACCATCTCTGCAAAGACGACCTATACGATAAGATCTACTCTCTCTCGCGCAGCAACCCCGGGTATGCAAGCCCGAAGGTGCAGCACGCGACGCTGGACCTGCAGAGCTCGGCCGAGGACATGGCCAAGGACCTGCAGGGCGTGCGCGCCGAGTACGTCTTCTTCTGCGCCTACCTGGCGCGCGACGACCCCGCGGAGCTGACGCGCGTCAACGCAGTCATGCTGCGCAATTTTTTACGGGCGCTCGAGCGCACCGGCGCGATCAACCACCTGAAGCGCTTCATCCTGACCTGCGGCTTCAAGCACTACGGCGTGCACCTGGGCCATTGCAAGCAGCCGCTGCAGGAGGATGATCCGTTGCTGGAGAGCAGCAGCAGCACCGCCTGGCCCCCAATCTTCTACTACGAGCAGGAGCGCATCCTCGCCGAGGCGGCCGCGCAGGGCGGCTGGGAGTGGGTGGTGACCCTCCCGGAGGACGTGCTGGGGTATGCGCGCGGCAACTTCATGAACGAGGCCACCGCGCTGGGACTGTACTGCGCCGTCAGCAAGGCGCTCCCGGGCGCCCTGCTGCCCTACCCGGGCTGCAAGGCGAATTACTTCGCCTTCAACACCTGGACCTCGGCGAATCTGCACGCAAAATTCTGTCTGTGGGCGGCGACCGCCCCGCACGCGGGCAATAACCTCTTCAACGTGATGAACGGCGACACCGAGAGCTTCCAGAACCTGTGGCCGCGGCTGGCTAAGCGGTTCGGCTGCACGCTCCCCATCCCCATGTTCCCCGGGGGCGGCGGGCCCGACTCCGCCGGGTTCGGAGACTATGAGGCGACGACGGTGCGGATGGAGAATCCGCATCCGATCACGGAGCAGGAGCAGGCGATCGGAGTCCGGGCGGAGGGATCGCCGACCTTGTTTCTGCAGGTCGATCCGGAGAAGTGGGCAAGGAGGGAGGATGTCAATGTGGCGTGGGGCAAGTTACGGGATACCTATGGCCTCGATCAGAAGGCGTGGGAGAAAGCCACCTGGGACTTCTTGACGTTCGTGTTGGGGAGGGACTGGAGCTGCGTGGGGACGATGAGTAAAGCGAGGAAGTTGGGTTGGACCGGGTATGCGGATACGTGGGAGGAGCTGGAGGAGACGTTGGCGGTGCTAGAGAAGGAAGGCGTTTTGCCTCCGGTGGACAGGCTGAAGCAGGATTTCTAGGTCATATCTAGTAAGGTGGGTAAGAATGAATGAGTATATATAATGATAATAGTTTTCAATGTTATTATGTACCTTTGGGAAGCAGACGACCCTGTCAGCTATAGCGGGGGAACTGCGATATGCTGTGTGCATCAGGAGCTTTTGGGGGACCTCTATGTTTATAGATTTTCATTCGGCGTCTGAATTCTCTGCTCATTTCAAACAGAACAATCAGATATCGCTCAACATAGCCTAGATGGACTGTCAATTTCTTGCGTTGAGTCCTCGATTCCGCTCTACCAGAACAGCTTGCATCAAAGTGCAGTCCCAACATACAGCAAGTCCCTCTCTCCCCACCCAACCTTCAACAAAGTCCACCTACATCATCCCCAGATTCCGAACCCCTATCACATGAGCAAATATACTTCTAGAACTGACTATGTGCTAATAGAAAGAGTATGTTCACACTATTGTCCAGAAAGCACATTCTTCAAACAACCTAACCCCACGTTCCTCCCCGGCTTTCGATTTTCCAGCAAACCTCATTCCCAATCCGAGAATAGGGCTTCCCGGGGGAGAACCCCCGGACCCCCCTTTCTTTCAGCTTCCCGGTAACCTGTATTCCTGTATTCTGGGGCTTCGGGTTGAGGTTTACTGGGGAGCTGAAAGAAAGGGGGGTCCGGGGGTTCTCCCCCGGGAAGCCGGCCTCCCCCTCTCCAAAACAGCGGCCATCAGCCCCTCATTCACCGCAACCTCAACGCCTACCTCCCCCCCTCTCCTTACCCAATACCCATTAATAAACCTGACCTCCGTCTCGCGCCCGCACCGCAAGTCTACCACCATCGAACACGTTGTCTCCCGCGTCCGCTCCAACACCCCATTAACCGTGTCCTCCAACCGGTCCAGCGCGAACCGCGCCGCCACGCCCTCGACACCCCACAACTCGGGCAGTCGCGGCACGATGGCGGATATCTCGTCTAGCACGGCGCGGCGCAGCGCGGGCTGGGTGAACAGGAACTTGTTCTGGGCGTTGTGCAGCGCGCAGACGGGGTTGCAGAAGGCGTTGACGGCCAGTTTTTCGAGTTGAATTTGCAGGATCTCGGCGTAGGTGGGGTAGGTAGTCGCTGTGAGGAGGGGGGAGGTTGGAAGGGCGTCGAGAAGGTAGTCTTCCCCTGACGCTGTCTCTTTGGCGGGGTCTGGGGATTGGCTGGCCGGGCGAGGGACTTTCCCTAGTGAGATAGCGGAGGCGCCGGTGTGCGTGACCTCGAACGGGGTGCTCAGGGTGACGCCGTGGGAGATCACGCCGACGATGTAATTTGGTCGGGTGGCGGGGTCTGGAAAGAGGTGCTCGTTCACCTCGTCGATCATGCCGCAGCCGTTCTGGAGGAAGAGGATCGTCGAGGACGGGGTCAGGCGCTGCTGCAAAGGGCGGAGGGCGGCGACGGTCTGCGTGGCTTTCACGGTGACGATCAGGTGGGCGATGGGGCTGGTTGCTGGATCGTTCGAGGGGGGTGGACTGTGCCAGGCGCGAGTGGTCGGGTTGTAGATCTCGAGGTCGTAGGCCCGGTGGTGGGTGGTCTGGCCGCTGACGGTGTGCAGGGTGGTTCGGCTGCCCCTGCGAATGTATTCGTCGTATAAAGTCTCGCGGTGCAAGAGGAGCGTAACTGCTGGCGGGGTCGGGAGGATCTCGTTCAGCCCGTGGGCTGTGAAGGTGCCAATGCTGCCGAGGCCGAGGACGTGGACTCGTGGCTGCGGAGGGGAGAGTTTGGATGGCATGATTGCGGTCTGCGAATAGCTCCGGCTCAGTGGCTTAGGGGTCGATGGCAATCGAGATTGACGGAGAAGTCGTAACATGGTTTGAATTTGACTTGTAGCTTGCACTGCGTTATCTATCCGAGGTTTGCAATGCTTTTGTCTGTTCAATCACGCCCTACGCCCTACGCCCTGTCAAGGGATTTTTACACGCCCTATGTCAAAACTACGCCCTTCATACCTCAACCAATTCAATTGTACTCTCATGGTATACGATTAGAGATGGCGAGAGTTTATAGACCTCCGATATCCTGTCGAACCCTCCATCCAAGGCCGACCAAAAGTCCATCTGTGGTGTCTGCAACCTCAACCATCATTCCCAAAGCTAAATACACAACTGAGCCATGAAAGAACCTACACAGTGTCCACGTCCCAGAACTAACAGGTCTCCTCTACACCAGCCTCCGCCTCTCCCTCTCCCTCCCCATTCTTCTCACAGTGACACCCTTTAAACGCCGCCAACCACTCGGGATTATCCGCCACCGTCTGATTCCACGTATCGTCCGAATCGTACAGCACCCGCCGAGACTCCCGCTGGAACATCTCATCCGTGGGCACGACTCCCTTCCGCATCTGCTCGCGGGCGAACCGACTCAGATGCAGGGTGAGCACCTGGGTGAACGAGCTCAGCTGATCGGACGCCACCCCGGGCGCCATCGCCTGCAGCGGCGGCGCCACGCTCGGCACGGCGGGGGCGACGATCTCGCGCGCCGCCTGCTGGTCGGCCTCGCTCCATCGTGCCCGCGACGAGATCTGCGCCAAGTGGTCCTGGACCTCGCAGCTGGTCGCGGAGAACGGGATGACGCTGCGCGACTCGGACCCCAGCAGATACGGCGGCAGGGCGTTGGCGACCAGCGCCGCGAAGTCCGCGGGGAACTCATGCTCGCCGCGCCAGTCCGCCATGGTCTGGCCGCACCGGAAATGCTCCGCCAGGTGCTCGACGCGCTCCTCCCAGCTGTGCAACCGGGCGTCGCAGAACCCGCAGCGCGAGGTGATGGCTGACTGGCCGATCTTCCAGCGCTCGAGGTCCGGGGGCCCACCGCCCCCCTTGGTGGGGAGGATGTGGTGGACGAGGCGCAAGTGCTGCATGAGGTGATCCTTGCGACGGAAGGAGCGGCGCGTGCCGGGCTTAGTTTCGCACGCGGTGGCATCGTGGTCGCTCAGATGGGCGGCGTCCGGGTCGGGGGCGCCGCAGAAGGCGCACAGCATGGTTTCCGGCGCGGTGGCAGAGGGAGTGGTCGTGCCGAAGGGGGCGCAGTACCATGCTTCCAGAGTAACATGCAAAGATTTTTCGTGGCGCGCCCAGTCGTACTTGCTCTTAAAGCGATCGCAGCAGAAGGTGCAGCAGTAGCGGCGCAGGGCCTGGGTAGAGCTGGTGGTGGTGGCCTTGGTGGTCTGCTTCCTACGAGGGGCGGTTTTGCCCTTCCGGACCCTGCTGCCAGGGCCTTGGACTCCTAGACGGTCCGCTGCGGATGAGGTTGACCGGCCTGATTGCTGGGAGTCCCGCGACGATGCGCTGGACTCGCCGCTGGTGGTCGACGCGGCTCGTCGGTACTGGCGGAATGCGTGGCTATTGCCTCCCGCTGCGTTGGGACTGATGTTCTCGGGCTCGCTTGGGGCCGTCTTCAGCGCATCAAGGATGTCTGGTATCAAGGCTGGCTCTTCCTCCGGGGGTGAGTTCCGCCATCTTTCCATCGGGTTCAGGTCGCTGCCGGCATTCGGAATCACAATTGGGCCCGCTTGCGCTCCGGATTGACGGGTCAGGTAACGACTTCGACGACGAGGGAGTTGCCGACTCGGGCTGGCAGGAGAAGGATCCGTAGCAGGAAAAGCTGCTCTAGTTGAGCGCAGATAATCATCATTTCGACAAGAATCGCTTAGCCCGGCCCATTTTTGGAACTCAGGAGCGGCGGCGAACATGTGGGGGAGAGCTGATAGTGAATGGTCGTTTAATTGCCCACTTGGCGGCAATGCAGTGAGCGGGCGGTCGAGGCCCAACTCTGCTATAGAAGGCGAAGGCTGATCAGGATAAGCGTTCAGGTATTGGGGGTTTATCCAGTCATAGGCGTTGAAAGACGAAGGATCGGCACGGAGCAGAGCTGGATCGA
Organism: Aspergillus uvarum CBS 121591; assembly: GCF_003184745.1. NCBI lineage: Eukaryota > Fungi > Ascomycota > Eurotiomycetes > Eurotiales > Aspergillaceae > Aspergillus > Aspergillus uvarum. The sequence continues at coordinate 114,749 of NW_020291335.1, forward strand.
CCGCTTCCACGTGGTCCTCCTCACCGGTCATAGCTGGGGTTTCGATTAGTATCGCTGTGCTGTCGAAACTGGCAAAGGTACTTACGCAGCTGGGCAGTCTGTTGATTCATGCTGGGGAAACTCTCCGGTGTAAGTCGTAGTAATGTACTGTACGGTAGGGTGACTGAGACCGTCCAGCATAACTTAGGGCACCGTTCGAGCAGTAGGGGTGAGGTTACCAACCACTGATCTGTAACTAGAATTCCTGTCTCGGTTCTTGACTCAATCTGCAGTGATTTCAAGGCGTATATTTGCAATGGACGTAACATCAGGAGTCATGACAAATCAGAAGCATATCGCAAGGGTCTGCCTGCGCTGACTCTCCCCATTACATAATCCCCGCCTTAGGCAGCCACCCGCAACTCAATTGTTAACGACGTTGCGTGACTTTGATGTCACTTAGCATAGTATTCTTCTTATTGTCTTGCTGCTTTTTTGTCCTGTCTTGTTCCAATTGACCATCCAACGTATTAGTTGAGTCTTCATCTTTTCTCTTTGGCCTTGCAAAGCTGCTGTATATATTTGGAACCGGGCACCAAGAATTTAATGTTCATCGACACAGCAAACGTTCCACCAGCCGTCTTGGCATAAAGAGTTTTCAAGGCAGCAACAAGAAACATAAGAATTCACTTCCAAGAACATGCCCAGCCTTGCAATCGCCGAAGATAATTTGAAATGGCTGTTGAGATACTGAGGAGAAAAGATGCAGCGATATTTGTTTGAATTGAATCATATAACACAAAATCTCTGGTCTAATATCAACCCAAGCATGTTAGCTCAGGGGAAGAGCGCCGGGCTCATAACCCGGAGGACCCTGGATCGAAACCAGGACATGCTATTACTTTTTTTTTCCCCTTTTCTTTTTCCCTCTATCTTCTTCCACTTCCTCTTTTGCATTTATCACCCATTTGGAGTAAAGAGTCAAAGTCCAGTATTCATCAATTCCCAATTGCCCATGTTGCGGTGGACGACTCCTGATAATTTGCAATTGCCCTTCGTGTGTTCTGCCATAAATCATATCATCTGTTACCTTCCATGTTTAACCTGAATGATATTCGTAACTTGTTGGTCAAGGCATGGGCCGACGGCAAGAGCATGATAGTACCGGCGGTGCTAGCGGACAGGTAGTACGCGGGGAACAGAATGAATGATGTTCGGCAATGAGCTCTCTATTGCTGACAAGAAAAATATCACAACAAGCCACACATAGCCAAAGAGAGAGCGCGAGACAACGCGTCCAACAAGTTGATTCTATCATATACAATGATCGACGGCAATAATTTCCAGCTTTCAAGTTCTATAACCCCCCTCCCCTCGAAGATCAATGGATAACACCGCAAAACCAGTCAGCCACTGGCGGTCGAGAACCGGCTCTTTTGTCGAATCCGCGAGCCATACCGAAAAAACAAGTAGCTGGTTGCCGACATCGATTTGGTTAGTGAATGCCCCTGACCATACGAGCACATGAATGGATATAAGTCGTTCACTTACGGGAATGGGATCATAGCGAGGGTCAGGAACGCTAGCAGACTCGTAGCCCAATGGTAGCCCAGGCGGTTATACACTGCCCACCAAGTCTCGGCCAGTTATTAGCAATAGTCTAGAGAGATAGTGAACGCCTAGCAGGTACTATGAGGATGGTGAAAGGGATATGGATGAACGCACTCTGAACACCGAACAATGGGAAGACACCGGCGAATGCAGACCGGGCAAAGCTGTTGGCAGCAAGGGCGCTAGCCGCGTAGGAGGGGTATGCATCTACCAGGAAAGTGAAGATGCCTGAGTAGACCAAGATCGTTCTGGCCATCATCCATTAAAAACGCTCGATGGTGATGCACTGTTCTGTACGTACCCTGCGCCGAAGATACCACTGCCGATGATCGGGCCAATCCAGTGGACTCGAGGATAGACCGTCCACGCGAAGATGAATAATCCCGCCGTGACTTAAGGGGCGCCGACGATCGCTGGAACAGGATCAGATCTGACGTGATGCAAGAAGCAGGAGATTGCCGTGGCTGTTTGTACATACCAGGCGGAAGTCGCCATTCCGGCTGATATTGAGACTCAGACTCCGTTGCCATTGAGCCCGATTGCGACTTTGTCAAATGCACCCGTTCCAGGCGGGCATAGTTCCACCGCCAGAAGGGATCCGTCAGGATGGCCAGAACCATGCCCACCAGAAGCCCCAGAAAGCTACAGCCCCGTTGCCAGAGTGAGAACCCGTAGACATTCCCGAAGACAATCTGGAAGGCCCCGAAGAACAGGTACAGGATTCCCAGGAGGATCGCAGAGAAGATACACAGGCTCAAGCACATTGGCTCGAGGGTTAGGAGGAGAATTGGGCGATAGATCGACTGTTTGATGCTAGCAGCCACGCTCTGCGTTTTCTTGTCGAGTGGACTCTTCCACCGATCGTCGCCCAGCTCTTTGCGACGAGCGGAGGCTATCTGTTGGAGGAGTCTAGAGCAAAGGAGAAAAAAACGGTCAGACCTGCAGCAAAGGAAGTCTAGGGTTGAGGGAAAGTTGGATTCTACATCGGGTGATATGTTTCCGGCACGACGAAAAATATCGACACGAGCAACGCGCCAACCCAGCCCATCAAAAGGTAAAATGACCAACGCCTGGATTCTTGGTGAGCACGATTCTCGTCAAAGTCCGTCTTAGGTGGGCTACGGTGAATGGACGAGCGATCGGTATGTTAATGCAAATGATTCTTACCAAGTGGTGTACTGGTTAACAAACCCACCAAGTCTTGTTGCCACGGTCAGCCTGCAAGCATAACCAACGTATCCAGAACCCAACTTACAGAGGTCCAATCTCAGGCCCAACGAAGGGACTAGCGGTGTATAGCATCATGGGGGCTGCCAGCTCTTGCCGGGTGAATAAATCCGCCACGGTGCCCCCAGCCACGCTCAAGAAGGCACTCCCTGCGAACCCGCTGAAAAACCGACCGATAATCAACGTTTGGATATTGGTTGCCACAGCACACGGGATGAGCCAGATGAGGAAGAACAGCAGTGAAAAGAGGTAAATCGGCCGACGTCCATAGAACTGGTAGTATTTGATGGATTGGAACAAATGGTTAGAACAAGACAAAAGGCAGGAACTCGGTTGGAGGTTTCAAGGTCGGATCTCATTTCCCTTACCTCGGACAGGGGACCTAGGACAAGCGGACCGAATCCTACCACATTAGACAACGCCAGCGATCGAAGCGAAGCCACAGGGAGGGCCTGGAAGAAGGGGATGAGCAGACCCAGCCCCCAGATGAAGAAGGAGAGTCCCAAGGTAGCCACGATCTGTGAACAGTGGAATTGGTGGGTGATTTGCGCATAGGTCGTGGTGTAGATCGATGAGGTGCAAGTGCTAGTCCCGAAACCACACCAGTAAGCATTTTAAGACCCTCCTTCGATTTTTAAAGGGGTGCGGGGAGGTCCTTACACGCACATAGACCCCAGTGATACAAGAATCACGATCAGCCATTTCCGGATCACATTGAAGTTCCGCGGATTACTAGGGTTGTCTGGATCCCAGTCTACTACAAAGCTCTCTGAGTAATCTGCCTCGGTCCTAGAAGGGCTGCTCGATTCCTTGGGGGGACAACATGCATATCCATCATGTAAAGACCAGCACCGGCGCAGCCCAGGCGAGCCGAGGGACTCAGTGGCAGGAACTTGGCGTGAAGGGATATGGGTCTGTGGTGTTGATGGTGTTGATGGTTCCATTTTCGGGGGCTCACTGTTGGCGGCAGCGTCGGGATGAGGATGGGATAGGGGAAAGGTATGATTGTTATACCCTTCTCATATTGAGACTAGACATTCATTGAACACGTGCGCGAGATATACTACGTATACTCTGACCTACTAAGAGTAGCCTGTGCTGCTATTTGACCTGAACCACCTTCGAGGACATCACTTGGCTACATGTGACGATTGCTCAAGTCTTCTCATGATTAGTCAGTCATATTCGGTCGCATTCCTGATCCAATTCAAATCCCAAGAATCTCTCCACCCCGGGATTAGGAGTAAATCTCCTCGCACAGTTTCGTATAAGTGCTTGTTCCGGTCGGAGCCAGTCGGTGGGGTGGCAGTGGCGTTGAAACTCTTATTCCGAGCTTCCTAATTCCGACGTGTCCCCACATCTCGCATCTCGGTAACCCTAAGCATAGCATAGAACACTATAATTATACGTATCGCGACTCGATGCGTAATTCCGTAACCTTAAATCGAGTTCCTCCGTACGCCTCCCGCCTCCATACGCCTCCCGCCTCCATACGCCTCCCGCCTCCGTATGCCTCCGTGAAGTATTTATCATGGGTCCGTTTTCGTGGCCAAGATGATATACATACACAGATACTTAGTAAAGTACTAGATCGCCGCTTTCAGCAAGTACACTACAGGATAAATAATAGATCGAACCATCCTCTGTCTGCGGTCGCAATTCACAAGCAACAGATTCACAACAGAGTCTCAAGCCAGGGACACTGATCAAAAGTCATTGCCTCCTTGAACTGAATACATCCCACATATCTCCTCTCATTTTACCCCCATTCATCTAGTCCGACATCAAGCATGTCGCGAGCCGGACAGCCCGTCGATGCCTCCTTGCTGGGACGTCCTCTGGAATTCCCTTTCTCCAAGCGGACGGCCCCCAACCGGTTCCTCAAAGGCGCCATGAGTGAGCGGCTGGCTTCGTGGTCGGAAAATAATCTCGCAGCCCGGGGGATTCCCTCTGAAGAGTTGATCGGGGCATAAAAGGTCTGGGGCCAAGGGGAAATCGGCCTGATTCTCACCGGCAACGTGATGATCCACCCGCAGCAACTCGAAACCGAAGGCAACCTGATCATTCCCGCGGACGCCCCGTTCCACGGGGAGCGATTCGAGCAGTACCACAAGCTGGCCGCCGGCGCGACGGCGAAGGGGTCTCTGGTCGTGGCACAGGTGAGCCATCCCGGTCGCCAGACCCCTTACCACCTGCAGCCCCACCCCATCAGCTCCAGTGAGATCCAGTTGGCGGGCGAGGTGCTTGGCAACACCTACGGGGTGCCCCGCGCCGCCACGAAGACGGACATCCGCGAGGTGATTGAGGGCTTCGTCCACGCGGCCGAATTCCTGGACCAGGCCGGGTTTGATGGGATCCAGCTCCACGCAGCCCACGGCTACTTGCTGAGCCAATTCCTCTCTGAGACGACCAACCGCCGGACGGACCGCTACGGAGGCAGCCTCGCCAACCGCATGCGGCTGATCCTGAGATCCGCGAAGCCATCGCCGCGCGCGTCCGGCCCGGCTTCATCATCGGCGTCAAGGTCAACAGCGTGGAGTTCCAGCCGAACGGCTTCCAGCCCGCGGAGGCCCGCGAGCTGTGCCGGACCCTGGAGGATCACCGCTTCGACTTCATCGAGCTCTCCGGCGGCACGTACGAGAACTGGAAGATGGACGATGAGTCCAACAAGCGCGATTCGACCAAGCGACGGGAGGCCGTAAGTGATCTACATCCTTCATCTAACCATCCCCCTTTTGGGAAGACATAGCTAACGTGCTCCTGTCTTTCCCCAACAGTTCTTCCTCGATTTCGCCCAGATGATTGCCTCCTCGTTGAGCAAGACCAAGGCGTATTTGACTGGAGGCTTCCGGTCCGCCAAGGGGATGCTCAAGGGTCTCGAGACGCTGGATGGGGTTGGCCTGGCCCGCCCGCTGTGCTAGGAGCCCTTCCTCTGCCGCGATATCCTGGCGGGCAAGGTTTCCGGGGCCCTGGTGCCCCGCATCAACCAGTATGACTTCGGATTGGCGGCCGTGGCGGCGTGCATTCAGATGTGCCAGATGGGGACCGGACTGGCCCCGATCGATCTGAGTGAGCCCGCCGGCGCCGACGCGGTGACCGCCGCGGTGAGCCGCTGGGCGACGCGCAAGGCCACCGACCGATCTGAGGATGCCCTTCATCCTACAGTCATTGCTGACTATGCGGTGCCTTTGACTGTCTGCGCTTAGAAACATTGTGTCTTCTTGTATATATTGTAGAATGGGGTTGAATAGCGCTTTTCGTTCTTTGGTCTTGTGTTTCCCCCTTTCTTTTTTTGCTTTGCCCGAAAGATAAATTCTACGACGCTAGTTCTCAATTGGGTTGTACCGGTAGTTAGGGTTGACGACCCCGAGGCCGTAAAATGATGTTAAAGATACTTAGACTCATAGTAGGTTTTAAATTTTTACATTTAGTTTTAAAACGCTATGTTATCATTTCCGCAATGTAGTCATATATCAGGCAGTATGAGTTTTACTATATGTATAAGAATAGGTGGCAGTAGTGTTCTTAGCCTAATAACACAGGAGGGGGTACAGACTACCTTCTTCTACTCTAAGGCGTGACGACAGAATCCTGAGTCCGGGATCATAAAAAAGAATGGATGCAGCGAAGCAGTGGATCAGGACTTTTATTCCGCACCTTATTTGTTCTCCGTCACATATAGGTTAAGATAATCAGCTACAGTACGAAGAGCACGAGCAGCGTACTCAAAGGACCTTATGCTCCAGCATCGACTTAACCGTGTCCGTCACACTCGTCTCGAGGTCGATATAGTTCCATCTCCCCTGCGGCGAGCCCTTGGACAGAATATCCAGACTGACCGTCATATCCCACCCGGTGGGGTGAACCCCAGGGGGCAAGGTCTGCGAGGGGTCCCCCGCGGGGACTCGATCACTGAGGGCGGGGAAGTTCTTCCGGATGATATTGACAACTAACTGCGGGCTGAGGAGGCCGGAGATGAGCAGGATCCGCTGGCCCGCCGCTGCCGGGTTTGTCAGCGCATCCACATGGCTCTGCGCGACGTCGCGAACATCCACCTGTGTTATCGATGCCAAGCGGTGAGTCAGTCAAGCGACTCGCCTTACGACAGGGGTGAGAAAATGAAAGCTCGGGGCAGGAACCCACAGAATGATAGAATGGGAACGTCACCCCTTCAATTTGCAGGTGGGTCCCGTCGATGAAACTCTTGATGGCGAACTGATTGGTTTCGTTGACCGATTGGGGCCCGGAGATGGGATGCAGCATTGGGCCCGTGATCACGTCCGGGTTGATGACCACCAGGTCAAACTGCGGCGACTCCTTCGTCACAAACCCCCACGCGGCTGCTTCGGCCCGCGTCTTGGAGACGTTGTATCCCAGCACGGGGTCGTTGCGCTCAATGGCTTGTTCGGCGGTGACCTATACACAGTCATTAACATATCAGCCCTGTGGAAGCAAGATCTCTATTGTACCACCCGGCACTATACTTACCGGGTTCCAATCCTTCTCGGTATATGGCTTCTCCTCCTTGGATAGATCTTCAAACGAATTGAGGACGGAAACGGCACTACCCAGCAGGACGAACCGTTTCAAAGAGCTCCCGCCGTATCTACTGGCGGCTTTCAGGATCTCGGTGGTCCTGTTTGAAGAGATTATGGAATACGAATGAACGCGGGTCCCAATCTAGGGCAAAACAACTGATCTCTTTCGGTCACAAGATTCCGGGAAGGAAGCTCTAAGTGTGACGGATTGGGGCGGGGAGTGGGGAGG